>NW_006778096.1:809230-875611 GCF_000442215.2 Lipotes vexillifer | reverse complement strand
ACTCTTTCCATTTTCAAATGAATATTATTAGTCATCAGAGATAAAGTGAAGTAAATTATTCTGAGGTTCAGCTCAAACTTCTTGGCCTCTACAACACCAGCCTTGGTTCTGGAGACCAGAAATGACCCTGGTCTCTGGTGATACATTCTGGTCCAGATCTTTCTACCGGTCTTGGTTACATTCCACTAGTAGGAATAATAGCAAGAGTAATATTAACTGTCTTAGCCATAGTCACTGGGGGATTCCTTTCCTTTGCAGAGACTACAAATTTTCACAGTATTTGTTCCTCCAAGAAAAGTCAGGACATCCATAGAAACAATAAAATGAAAAAAAAAATTTACTTTGGGAAGTAAGGAGTAAAACTGGATATGTGTACTTATTAATAATTATAGTGATTAAAGTTGAAGAAACAGATTTTCTGGATTCAAATAATGACTTTGCAACTTATAAAAGTCATAAGATCGTGGGAAATGTATTTCTCTTTTCTGTCTCTGAATTGACCTCTTCTGTAAAATGAGGATAATAATTCCACCAAATAAACTTCTAGGGTTATTGTGAGGATTAAATACATTTTTTCCTGGCACATAGTAAGTGCTCAATTGGTGCCAACTATTATTATTTGCCATTGTTATATCATGTCATTGGGTCATAGTTCAGACATTTTGAAGAGGGCTAGTTTGGAAATTCCTGGATAGAAACATAATGGGGAATTGTGACCCCTTTTCACCAAATGAACCAAAATGAAAACCAAGTGAAAGTATAAAAGAACCAAAATGAAAATATAAAAGAAAACTAAGGTATGTCGAGGGCTTGCTATTCATCAGATATTTTGACATGTGTTATTTCAATTAATCCTCATATTAAGGCTGTGAGGGAGATTCTGTCATTTAGAACTGAGAAGACCCAAAGTGAGAAGAGTTTAAAGTTACTGATATTCACACATAGTAGCAGAAAGGTTTGGACCCAAATATGCTGAGCAAAGTTCTTTCCACTTCATTACCCAAGCACACTTTCCACTCTTCGTGGCTTCATAATACACTTGAGTTTTGTAATGTCAGGTCTCTCCAGAAGTGTTCTTCCAGTCACAGAGCTATGCCAGCAGGATAGCCCTAGGCTGTGATAATCCAAAGACAACTCAGGGATAAAATTGACAGATGTGATTTAAAAGGAGGTGCTTCCTTTTCTGCTTACTCCCTTTTAAGGTCCCAAACCCCATGTAAACTCTTGGCAAAACTCTAAGGCAGCAGTGTCCTACAGTCTGTCTTGCACCTGACTGTGGTTTTGATAACCTGAAGTCAACTCAGACTTTAGAGCTCAAGGACGAATGTATCCAAAGGCTCATTATCCATTTTAAAGCTCTTAGACCTAAATAAGTCTTTTGCGGCTCTAAAGTATGTTTGGCAGAAAATAGCAGGGTGTGACTTGGTTAGTTTAAGAAAACTGTGGATAGCGCTGCACCAGATGGGATTGGGGAACAGGTTCCAAGTGAGGTCAAGTGTGATTGCTTGGAGGTGGCTACTTGTAATGCCATGTTGAAAAAGGTGCTGAGGCTGCATTCAAAGACAGAGGGACTGCTGTCATCAGTTAGCAATGTCTGCCAGAGCTATGGAATGGGGAATTGGTATCATGCAAACCACTTCTTTGTCATTTCTGGGCTAGAAGCAGTAACAGAATATGCAGTCAGTTTGGATGGGACTTCTATCATCCGTGAATTAATTTTACAAATCCTGCTTGCTGCTCAGGTGGGCCTTCCTTCCCTACTAATGTGTATGTCCTCCTCCTGAAGATGTATGCTCTCTTAAAATAGCTC
This sequence comes from Lipotes vexillifer, assembly GCF_000442215.2. NCBI lineage: Eukaryota > Metazoa > Chordata > Mammalia > Artiodactyla > Lipotidae > Lipotes > Lipotes vexillifer. The sequence goes on along the minus strand of NW_006778096.1, from coordinate 873,801 downwards.
CTCTTTGGTCAAGTAGCTGCATTATTCCGCCAAAAGCAACAAAAATTAGTTTCTGAGAAGAAATTCCCACACACTGATATATTTATTTTAATCTGTTTTCAAGAGTTGGGAATTTCTCTTAGAATCTACAGTGTATTACCAATGTAAATAGCACATATTTAAGTAATGGCAGTAAATTATGAAAATAACAGCACGGAACATTTTAATAGTTTAGACTGTGGATTTGAAGAATGAGCCAATATTTCTACATTCTACTGGGAAAAATCATCCTATGAATATAGAATGGTGTAAAACTAATTTTTGCAATCAGGATCTCTCAAATTTGTGTGTTTTATTTTGATTTTGCTGTTCATGGCTCATTTCCCAGGAATATATTAAGTGATGGAAAGATTAATGTTGTGAGGGGTTTCTAAGGGTTCCTTTTTTCTGCATTGACTGATATGTTCTTAACCTTGAATGATATTGGTCCATATTTAATAGAGAAGTGAGTATATTCTTTCTCAGAATATCTGGAGTTGTGCATTAGCAATTTAAAAAACAAATACACAAATAACATTCTTTACGTCAACTGCAAGTGTATTGTTTCAGATGTTAAATGATGGATTGAAGAAAGAAGTCAGTTAAAAGACTAAGATGGCATTTCAATTTAGAGACATATTGAGCATTCGAGAAGATTCATGTGCCTTTTTTTAATACTACTGTTTTTTCTTTAAAGTAACAGTATCATGGATTTGCTTACTTAAGCAGTAAATAATTCTAAGGAAAATAACCAACAATTTTTATTTACAAATGTTGTATTAAGTTATATATGTGCATATCACACGATATTGTCTTTTAACACATGAAAATTTGATTGATTAGAAGTGAATTGCTTTTCCAAACTACATTAATTATGATCAAGCAAATTCAGTTTACTTCTAAATCATAAAGCTTTCTTTTACATTTGGTTCATCACATCTGTATATGGAGAACTGCTCTGAAATAAAGTTGACTACCAGTGTGAACATGGCTGTAGAAGTCAGCATTCTCACCCTTCTCCTGCAAATCCTAAAAAGAGCAATAAGAAGGATGGAAAACAAACAAACAAACAAACAAAAGCCTGCAAATTTTATTTGCAATTAAACTGGGAGACAGAAATCACACATACTCCAAAATAAGGTAGGAACTGCCATGAGCATGTGAGTTCTGGTGGAAACCATGAAGGAAGAATTAAAGGGAAGGAGACTAGTTAAAGGGAGGAATAAAAGGGAAGAAGCACAAAACAGGATGAGAGGCCCCAGGAAAAGGAGGTGTCAGAAAATGGAAGCAAGTAAACACTTCCTGAAGTGGCAACAGCTTTATCCTTTAACAGTGTTCCTGAACTTAAGGTGAGCAGGGCTAGAGGCGGAAGCCTTTCTGGACTCGTTTTTTTCCCTGACGAGAGGCGGTGGGCCTACACAGAGAGGCACAATGCTTGCAGGAAGCAGTTTGTCTGTGTTTGTGGTAATAGAAGAGGGAACAGCTACAGAGCTGTCTGGTAGGTCAACCAAGAGTCATCTGGGGAAACTTCAGCAAAAAGACTGGAAGTGAGCACTGAATATATCTAACTCTAGAACAAAGATCAAAATAAATGTGGGAATTAGAATGACGGTTTAAAATGTAAATCTCATTTCTTGTAACAGGAAGAATGATTTCACTTAGAAGCATTGGGAGAGGAAGGGTGAAAGAAGGTGGGAAGAACTGTGTTTGATAATGGCTTCATTTGTAATAACCAAGTCTCAAATTTTTATTTAAAGTTGGAAAACATATTAGGTTGAACTATATGGAATTGCCATTTTATAATCCCCACACAGTTGAATATTAGAAATCTCATAGAGTTCAAATCAGTCTAAGGCACTCTCAACTGTGAAATGCTCTATTTTGAGCTCTGCCAATAAAACACACCTCCAATTAACAATTGTAACTTACCTTTGATTGTAAGACACATTTCAATTTTAGAGATACTTATATGTGAAAAAGTGGGATTCTTCCATTCAGTAAAACATGGTAAGAGAAGTCTAAAGCATATGTTATAGCCAAAGAAAAATATGTAATACTATTGAAAAGTATTATGTGATAGAAGAGAAAGTAGAAGAAAAATGCTAATTTTATCACTGCTCATAATAGAGAGCAAACAGACATGACAAAATAGAGAGCACTATGGGTATGCACAGATTATAAATTAATTATAATAATAACAAATTCATTAAAAATACTATACTCTCTAAATATCAGAAGAGGTAAACATACCATAACATGTAATACAAACATAAAATGAATCAAATAAGTTTATTTCGTACTCATGCAATACACTAATACACTAAGTTAGATGTTACTGGTCATCAAGGGCTCACCTAAATGCAGTAATTCAGGCACCCAGGATCCTTTGATCTTATGGCTCTGTCATCTTCTAGGGCTTCGTCACCACTTGCCACCAGCCAGGAGATAGCAGAGGAGATGCAAATTCTTCTTGAAAACCTGACCCAGGGAAAGATCACATTACTTTCCTTCACATTCCACTGGCTTTGGAATCACTCCTTTGGGCACATCCAACTTCAAGGGAGGCTGGGAAGTGTAGAGTTGAGTTAGGTGCTCAGGAGAAGAGGAAGAAGAAATTGGTGAACATTTTATAGTCTCTGCCACAGCCTTCAACTCAAAAAGTAAGAAAGGGGAGAGCAAGACAATCTAATAAAAATTAAAAGAATAGAGAAAGAAGAAAATCAAGGATCAAGGAATTTGAAAAGAGAAAAATTGTAAAATTAGTAAACTCCTAAAGCAAGGAAAGTTGAATATCTGCTACCTTTTAAGTTAAAAAAGAATGGGTAATTAAGTGTATATGTTTGAACTGTGTGTATAAGCATAAAGCAATGCCTGAAGGATAGATACAAAACTAATGACAGTGGTTACGTGTGTATTTGAAGGGATGGGGATTGGGCGAAAGGACAAGGTAAGAGGATCTTCCTCTTGTACATACTTTTATATTATTTTCATTTTTGAACTGTGTTAACATACCACTTATTTAAAAATATATAAACTAAAGGGAAATGAACAATTACAAGTTAAGCAAAATTGAATTTGTAAACTTGAGTTCCAGGGTTACTTATGTTAACAGATTTTGAGGAGGAGAAAATGCTTTTTACTAGGGGCACTGCAAAACAATCCGCTAATGATGTACTATTATAATAAATGCCATAGATATTTTAGCTGTAAGACACCTCGCATAAAAACACGTAAGCAGAGATGATCTTCACACACTGAAGTTATGGTAGCTGATGAAATTTGGCACAGCAAACGGTGACTGTGCTTCTACAGTCTGGCATTTGGTGGATTATCTCCCTAGGGCAATGCTGAGAACTATTAGACTCCTACTTTCATATCTAGATAGCACTTTATGTGATGGGATTTTCCTGCTTTGTAGCAGTGAAAGTCCAGAAAATAGAAACCCCTGATCTTGATATTTTATTCCCTGAAGTGATTGTATTTTCTTTGATGGCATAAAGTATGCCTAATTCATTCTTATTTCCCCAGTATGTGAAAAATCTGAGATTCTGAATTTAGGCTGAAGAACTGTAGTGAAATGTGGTATCCTGCAGGCAGTAATTCAACCACAGGGTAAAGCCAGCACAGTGAGACCTTTGGGAGGCAGTCGAGAAATCCTAATGACTTATGAGGACCTTTAGGTATGTTACTTCCATGTTCTTCTAGAAATAAAGGAAGAAAATGCCTCATAGTCAATATTAGAGCTCTCTTTATCAGATGGAGTTACTGCCTTATCAAAAGAGAGTTATTGGCTGAAGGTTGAAGAGAAATATCAAAGAGGTAGTCAATGGGGAAAAAAGAGAGACGCACAAGACGTAGTCTCAAAGTACAATTTAAATTGCTTCTTTTCTTTATACTGTCCTCATCTTTGACCCCACTTTGCCCTTTAAATATCTCAAGATACTGAAGGAAAAGAAGGAAGAGAAACTTCAAATAATCCATTTTTAGTTTTGAGTTTGTTTTTCTTTTTTCCCCACTTTGTTTTCTTTCTTATATAAGCAACAGGACTTTCTTTTTAACTTGGACATCTTTTTAAAAAATGACCCAGCTGAGATGGGTCAGAGTGACAAATAAAAGAAAACTTCGCGAAGGGGTGAGTAGCTCAGAGTCAATATTCTCCAGTAGGCTGAGTGAAAGCAGCCCTCCACAGCATGGTCTTACATGACCTACTCAGATATGTCTGTTCAGTGAGGTTAACTCCCTCTGACTACCTTTTGTGATTTACGTGAGTGGCTGAGGACGGACAATCAAAACACATCTAAGTTTGTGGTCATGCCTCCCTTATCAGGGAAAACAGTGCGTAGACAGACACTACAGAGCATCCATGCTGTTTGAGGCCAAGGCAAAAGAAAGTCTTTGCTTGGTTCTAGGTCTCCTAGAGTGGTGATTTGAGGAGGAAGCTTCCTTCATTTTTATTTATTTATTTAATTTAATTTAATTTTTTTTGTTTTTTTGCGGTACGCGGGCCTCTCACTGTTGTGGCCTCTCCCGTTGCGGAGCACAGGCTCCGGACGCGCAGGCTCAGAGACCATGGCTCACGGGCCCAGCCACTCCGCGGCATGTGGGATCTTCCTGGACCGGGGCACGAACCCATGTCCCTTGCATCGGCAGGCAGACTCTCAACCACTGCGCCACCAGGGAAGCCTGCTTCCTTCATTTTTAAAGGTGCTGCTGTGTTTCTCATAATTCTCAAATTGATGAGAATTATGGGAATAATTAGGGTAGTTGAGTGTCCTATCTTTGCCTGTGACAGTCTTGGTGTATGCCCGCTGTTGCAGCAAAATTATAAATAGTGCTTTCTTTCATTCTAAACAGTGTTCTGGTTTACATGGTAAATTATATGGTCTCTCTAGGAATCACCGATTTTGAGATTTTAGAAATTCCATTTGTGAGAACAGCAACCAGTATATTCAAGTCCCTTTTTTTAACACTCATATGAATGATTGGGTTCCTACAAAACCTAACTGAGAAGAGACCCTCTGGCATGCATATTTATTTAAGACCATAAAATGGAGCCAAAATATATCCAGCATTACATGTCTGTATTTTCTGAATTTGACTACCATATCACATATAAAACAATCCAAATTATTTAGGAGTGTACAGTCAGGAATTAGCCAATTTCTGTAATTCCTATGAAATCTGTTTTAAGCAGAATACCTGAGACGGTGATCTAAAGTGTTATCTTCTTTTTGAGGCAAGGGAGGTGGCCAGGGTGCAAAATTTAAGGCACTCACTCTCTTCATGCAGGTGCAGACGGCACACTTACATTTGTTGAAAAATATTCACTTCTGCTTCAAGACAAATCTCAGGCTTTATCTATTCTAAGGATGCTTCCTAAACTTTGTAGCCTCTCCCTATGCCTACTTCAGACTGGGTTATTGTCCCTCATGTGTCTCCTACCTGCATCTTTTGCAAAAACACCACTGTTGCATTGTACTGAAAAGGTGTGTGTGTGTCTGTGTGTCTGTGTTGTCTCGTTTTCTCATTCCTTAAGGTTAGGGACCACATCTTTCTCATTTTCACATCTAGAATACCTTTTACTGGGCCTAATACATGTCATGTACTCAATGTTTATTGAACCAGAACAAGAAAATGAATTATAAACAAGTAATTTATTCAATTAAATTAATTAAAATTCTGCTCCAAAAAATTTATTGCAGCCTTGAAGAATCTATTTCGGTAATAATAAAAACTAACATTTTCTGACCTTAATAATTAAATGGTTCAAGTCCAAGTTTTGAGATATTTAATACTTATGTATAGAAGAAAGCCTGAAGAAATAATAAAATTTACAGAGCATTGTCATGAAACCTACAAAGACAGATTCTCATTGGGATAGCTTCTGAACACTTCTTTCTGTGCCGTGAGAAATAACGTAAAGTAGTCTTTGTAGTGGAATGCTGACTTATGACTCACCCAAAATGAATAGAGTAGACTTTTATTCCTCCTTTGCTCTGCTTCTTCTTTTCCTGAGGAAAAATGCTAAGCTATTTTGGGGACAATTTTGAAGAACATACCAAGTAAATGTGATAAAGGTCAGATATATACAAGATCAATAAGTCATTTCTGAACTCAGTATTTGCGGGGTCTGTGATGTCTATTGGACTAAAATATCTTTTCATTTCCATATTTAAAATATGGCTAATTAGATGCTTCAAAGCAATGTAAAATCAATCTCGATATATTTGGTAGGGAGAAAACGGGTTTAATTCAATTTTAAGTCCTTGGTTAACATATGAGTTTCTTCCTTAATATAGAGACAGACAAGCCACAGTGTGAAACCATAAACTGGGAAAGAAAAAAGATCACAAAAGAAGTTAACTTTCAGGATCTCTATAATCATCATATATTAATATAATCCTGCATCCCTAATGCACGTTTAGCAATGAATTCATGACTAAGAATTAAAGCAGTGAGTTGCATAATTACATATTATACTGAATGAGCTCAGGACAATTCATGTAGAAGTGGATCACAAAGCCTCAGTTATCCAGATTGACTCTCTTGATGAAGACCAATTCGCTGGATAACTGTTCACTTCTCCATCCTTTTGGCCTGATAAACTCCCATTGAGTTAGGAGAGGAAGGGCCAAATTGCACGTTGTTGCTGGTTTTTTTTTTTTTTTTTTCTGGTGGCTCTTTGTTCCTTGGTCTCAGATTTAAATATGAATCCTTGACTTCGACTAACACCTGTCTGGACTTAAATGATGACTGGAAACTGTTGGGTTTTGTTCACCAGGTGGATTTTTCTGAGTCTTGTCCAACTCTGGTTGAAATGATCTTCACTGGTCTGTTGTTAGCTGGTGCACCACTGCATTATGCATGATTTCTGACCGCTCCTTATTTGAAAAACTTGTACAGTGTTCCAGTAGTGATTGCCCATTTGTGCTCAGTCTTCAATTTTCCAACAATATTTATACTCAAGCATCATTTTTTCCCGTAATATTAATACCCAACTTTCATGATAAGGTATCAGGGATGAGTAACATATGTAATATACTTGTATATAATGTTTAAATATTTAAAGTGTCAAAAACTAAAAAGTTTTGTGGAAATCCTCCTTCACTGAACTTACTCACTGAATATATTTCCTCAATAATGTGAAGCTTTTATAACAATGATTTATTGTATTGAAAGTAAATGCAAAACTGGAACTTAGAGAACAACACCTTACACTAAATATTTATAGTTTGAAAATAAATATTCTCATTAGTTTTGCTGCTTGAAACATTAATTATATTGGGGAAAGATAAATTAGTTTTCATTCCTTATATATCACTTAACTTCAGAAGACATAAAATCTTTATTTACCAATTTATTTGAGTAACAGAATCCTTCTATCTTGGTACTAGAATATATAAACATATAAAAGTAAGATGAGAGATATTTACAGAGTTCTCCACATATCACAGGAACTATATGTGTTAGGAAAGAGCGGACTGGAGACAGGATTAGAGAACTGGCTTCTAGTTCCAACTCTGCTATTGCATCAGCTGTGCTAACACAGTGATTTTACTCTACTCATTTATAAAATGGTGATCATATCTGACCTGCCCACCTCAAAGTTTTTTGTGATGATGAAATAAAGTTTGTGGAGATGCTTCGCAAACTATCAAACACTATATAAATTCAGGTACCATTATTTTATTAGGTGTTGGCACTATGCAGTTGAGCCTGATTAATTGATTAAGGAATCATACACTTCTGGGTATCTATTAAGAAAGCCTCCAGTGGAAAAAAATAAAAGACAGTCTCATCCCTTTTCTTTGATATGATAAGATTAAGACTTGGAAGAAAGGTTAGAAAATAAATTTTAAAAGTCATTCCCTCAAGAATATAGACATTAAAAAGAAAAAAAAAGTATCTTGAAAGCTAGTTCAGTAGGTTAGGAGGATAGCTATGTGAGTCAGCTAACCAGATCATGCACACTAGATGGTAGCAATTCTCTGTATGTTCACAAAAATAGGCACAAGGACTATTTAGGTGAAGGGGAAAGAATTCAATAATGTGCTCTCAAGCTGTGAGTTTCTGCACACCTTGGAGGGAAAGTGGGAAAAGAGCTCAGATTATCTTTTAGCCCAGAGAGATTTAAGTGAAAAAATGAATGTCAGAGATCAACTGATGATGAAACGAAACAAGAGGCATCTCTCCACATGTTTTCCCCTCTCTATCTCGAAACAAATTACATTTTTTTAATTTTTTTATTTTTTTATTTTTTATTTTTTTTTTTTCTTGCGTTATGCGGGCCTCTCACTGTTGTGGCCCCTCCCATTTGCGGAGCACAGGCTCCGGACGCGCAGGCCCAGTGGCCATGGCTCACGGGCCCAGCCGCTCCGCGGCATGTGGGATCTTCCCGAAACGGGGCACGAACCCGCGTCTCCTGCATCGGCAGGCGGACTCTCAAGCACTGCGCCACCAGGGAAGCCCTCGAAACAAATTACATTTAATATAGAATATTCTCAGTTATCTTTAAATGTAGACTTTCAAAATATTTTATTAAAATAGTTCACCTCACCGGATTGCTGAAATGCTCTCTAAAACTAATTATTAACACAAATGGATTAAGATTTTTCTTTAATCATTATAACCTTTTTTCTGCATGTGCACTTTTGATAAATCTGATTTAGTAACTGGAATTTCATAAAACTGTCATCTGACCACCCTGTTATATTTTGGTGCAGTGCTCAGAGTACTAGATTCTTCTGCTAACACTTCCAGATAGTGAATATAAATTCAATGACAGTAAATATTTTGGACATTTGTGAAGCCTGGAAAATTGATCCCTGACTGGTGCTCTTTAACTTTGATTGGTTTGAGATAGTAAATACTTCACAGAAAAATCTTGTAAATCTATGCCACGATGCTGAAGGGAGAGTACCCTTTAAACAAATATTAGTGTCACAAATCATCAGGGTATTGAATGTGCTATAGGGTATATATGTTTTACTTTAATAAAGGCATTATTTGCAAGAATTTCTTCGGTTTAATGAGTTTTTCTTATTTTATATCTTCAGAAACAAGCCGACTTTTATTAATATGGGTATCAATCTACTCTCTTCCTACTATCCTCTTCCTAGTATTTTACAATACCCAGTTTTATGTTCATAGGAAACACAGCAAAATGATTTAGAAATGGAAGAACCCTACCATTCCCCTTCGGCAAATAATACCAGAGAGAGAACATTTCTAATTGGTTATGTGCTATAGCTGAACTATAGTAGATGCTCAGGAGAGTGTAAAGAAGGATATGAGTCCTCTCCTTTATGAACTTAGAATTGTGATGGATAAAGAGCTACCCTGATTACAAAAATAGTGACATGAAAAATGTTAGCGTGTGTGATTTGGAGTCATCTTTTAAAATTTCATGAACAGCTTATTAAAACAACTTCTTTTACTCTAGTGCTTCTTATTCTCAGTCAGTTCAACACTCACTGGTTCCTGTCCAGTTCTCCCACATTTTACCTTGTGGTGCCTTGATCTGTTATTCATTTAATTTCTAGATCTCTCCTGTGTGTTCCTAAAAACTGCACAAAACTCATTTTATTAAAAAAATTAACAAATTATTTCCAGTTTAGTTTGAAAACATAGCATTCAATTTGTATTTTTACCTATATCAGTTTACTTTATTCAACAGACCATGTTTAGTTGAAGATTAATAAAAATTTATACTTTCAAGTAAAGAAACTGCCAACTCTCATGGTAAGAGAAGCAAAATTCACCTGAATTCATTGTAGCAGAACTAATGTTCATCAAATAATGGTAGAGGGAAAGTCAAGAAGGAGATAGAACAGCTTGGAATGTGGGAGAATTAATTTAGTTAGTCGGCATTTACTTTTTTCCCCTGAATGTCTCAGTATCTTTTTAACACAGAAATTTGTAATCTTAGTTTAAACACTTTTCAATTTGAAGCTCTAATTATAGTTTATATAATTCATGTTTTCGAAAGAACGCTGTTTCTTCTTACATAGAAACACTTGGGTATTTCTTTCAGATGTTTAAATATTTCAGCATTGGTAATAGGAAAAAAATCCTTATAATAGCCTTATAGTGGCTTTGTTGAATGGAATGGAAATCACATATTAGAAGTTAAGAAAAAACCCTTAATTTTGAAATTTGACTGCATCATTTTTAGTGGGTTTTCATAAATGTAAAATGTATATTTTAGCAAAATGTACAATAATCATAGCTACATTGTATTAAATTCAGAAATCATAGTGATTATAGATATTTGACAACCTGAAAATTGCCTATTGCTTATAATTTCATCTTAAAATTTTCGAGAAGAAAAGCTGCTAATCTATTCTTTGGCACTTTGCTAGGAGAGATTTTACCCTTTAGTGTCAAGTTATTTTACATTTTTGACTTTTTCACCATTTGCTTTAGAGTAACCTTGCTATCCAGAGGAATGGAAGAGCTTCTGGAAATCACAAGAGTGGCAGCTGACAGAGGAAGTAAAATACATATCCCGTAATTCATGGGGTGACAAAAGATAGGACTTTTGTCCTTTAGAAAGAATTATGGTTTATTTATAAGTTTACCTGTCAAGTGGGAACAATATTGAATTTTATTCTCTATAGTGCTTTTCAAGGGTAAGTCACCTCAAAGTTTTAGTAAATTGAATTATAAGATCCTATACAAATACGTGATTTGTGCAAATCATTTGTATGTTTCAAGGAAAAAATAAATAGGTTAGCTGAATTATTCATGTACGTCCTACTTTTGATTGCACACAGTGATAAGAGCTAATTCATTGGTAATAGCTAAGCGATCTTTAATTTTATTGATATTATTTTCAGTATCATAGTCAATAAACATTTCTTGATGTCTTATATATGCAAAGCATGTATATGTGTATATAAAGAGCATATGTGTGTACAGATAGACATATGTATAATATATACAAAACCTTGGCACTGAAAAACTACATGCACAATCTCTACCTTCAAGAAGCCGTGGATCTAGGATTAGCTTTTTTATGTATTTACTTATAGTATAGCCTACAAAGCAAGTTCAGCATAATCTGAGAAGCAGCCTAGAAAGGTAGGTAGTTCCGGGCACAGACTCTGGAGCTAGATTGCTTCAGTTCTAATCTCAGCTCAGGCTCTTACTAGCTGAGGGTCTTTGGGCAAATTATTTAAGCTTTCTATGACTCAGTTCCTTTATCTGTAAAATGAAGACTGTAATAATGCTTACTTCATAGTGCTGTTAAGAAGATTAAACAAGTTAATATTTGTAATACACTTAATACCAGCACAGAGTAAGTACTATATAAATGTTAAGTGAATAAAATGCTTAACAAATATCTTTAAATAGGATTATAGTTTTCAGTAGCTGCAGAGACCACGTGGAGATGGTTCCAGTGATATATGATATACGAAGGAGACAAAACCTGAGTTAGATCTCCAAGGCAGAAGAGTAGCAAAAAGAGAGAAGAGGACTTTTCAGGTGGATAGGGTGGAACATGTTGTCCTGCAGGTGCAGGCTTGGTCCCAAAGCAAATGAGTTTTCAGCAACAAACATATAAGGAAGGTGAGGATGATGGGATTGAAACTGCACAAACTGGCCTAGCAACGAGATTAGCGTTTTGAGTGGAATAACCACCATTCAAGTCAAATGGCTAAAGGGCGTGACATGGTGAACAGGGGCATATTTAGTGTTCTGATATCTAAAGGGAAAGCTAATTGGGTTTTCCAGGCAGTTGTGATGTTCGCTGATTGCAGATGTCAGTTTTTTGTTTCCGGATGATCAATCTATCTTGGAACAAGACCTCTAGCAGCTGTTTGCTGCACACCCTCTCCTGCATTACCAATGAGCCGTGAAGCTGGCACCCACCAACAGACCAACTGGGCACGCCAGCCCCTATTATGGCAAAGGTGCTGTTCCCTCTTGCTCCTTTCCCCCAAGACTTTACCTCTCAGCTCATTTCCTGGTACCTAAGTAGCTCCTGGATGCCTCCATTTTGCTCGCAGTTTTTGGCTCCATTTATTACCACCTTCCTGGCTTCCCTCTCTGTCCTCACCACTCTACTGGGCATGACTTATGTTTACTCATTCTAGGTGACAGCTCTGCCCAGCTGAGCTCTTGCCTTTACGTCTCCACCACACAGGCCACCCTTTGGACTGAGTCCACATGCAGCCACTGTGGGCAGGAGTATCTGGACCCAGGAGCCCCACCTATTTTGGATGGAACCTGACAAGAGCCAGGCAGGGGATCAGAGCCCCAGCCAAGAAAGCCAGAGCTCAGAGCAGAACTCCAGGATTAACAAGGACATTAAATTCAAATAAACAATTGAAGTGGTAGCTCTGCCACTGGGTCATCATGACAAATGGCCCAGGACGGTTGCACGTTAGGAGCCAGCAGTAGATTCTCGTTTTACAAGGAGGAATTTTATTCCCAGTCCACTTCCAACATCTGCATCATATAAGGTGATTATCCATCTTTAGTTCAGGCATTCTAGGAAGGGGTGAGCTCCCAGATGGAGACATTTTTCCGTACAGCTGAAAAGGCCTGGGAGAAGCAGAGGCTGAGGATTTACAAGCAAAAATGAGGAGGCATATTCCTGTCCATGTACTTGTGAGCAATAAACAGAGAATCACAGCATAGGCTAGAGTTGACTAGCACTGGGAAGTAAGTTTAGGGCCAGGAATAGCAGGCCTTTAATGGCAGGTATGGAGTTTGGATTGCTTTTTGGGCTAGAGAATTAGTGAATATTTTGAGCACTGACATTTGTGAAGATTAGCTGACTGTTGTCTGTGAACTGAAATATCGCAGGAAAGCAAGAGATGAGCCCAATTAGGATACTGTAAATTCTCAGAGACAACACTCTGCGTTTCAGCTTTTCGATGCCTGACATTAAGTAAGTGCTTAATAAATATTTATGTAATGAAAGAATAAAGTAATTAATTATAGCCTCCTTGAGTTAGTAGATAAATTCAAGTTCAACTCATCTAACCCTTTATTTGTTATATTAACTGATCTGACAGCTTGTCTAACTATTTCTTGTCATATGAAAAATCAGTTTATACAGAAGTAGCCCATTTTGTTTGGTGTGGTGGCATTTTCCAATACTAGGAAGGTTTCTGCTTATAATGAGTTGAAAAAGGAGTAAAACATCCTTGTCTTCTTTCCCTTGCACGTAGTGACCGCACAAAGGCCTCTGAAGTCATATAAAATAAACATCGCTATCTCAGAGAGGTCTTCCTTAACCCGATAGGCTATGCCAGTGTTCTTGTAGTACACTCCATTAGCACCTGTAACTCTGTGTTGGAATTACTCATTGCATGGGTAATTACTTATTAACATCTATAATAAGTTATCTGCCTCATTCACTGCTGAATTCCCAGGGCTTTGCTCAGTCCTGACACGGCATGGGTGCTCTGTAAATATTTATTCACTCCGCAATTTTCTATTGATTGCCTACAGTGTAAAAGCCACTATTCTAGACATTGATGGGACATCAATAAAATAAAACATGATGACTCTTCTCACAGCTTCCATAGGAGAGGGGTGGGACACAAATAATACACATGTAACAAATAATATGAAATATGTCCGTGGTGACAAGTGCTTTGACAAAAACTAAAAGAGTGTGAGAGGACAGGGTGGGAGGATGCTACTTTAGATACATTGTTTAGGGTGGAATCTCCATGAAATGACATTTAGACAGAGAATAGCATGAAATGATGGAGCAAGATGGTTAGATATTTGGGTACCTGGGGGAAGAAATTCCAGATAAAGAGTAAGTAACTGTTGAACTAAGTTGATCCTCTGTTCTTAAAGGGATCATATCTATTAGGGATCACAATCTTTTTAAACTTTACAAAATAATTGACAAAAAAGGATCAAAGAGTGACTTTGTTGTTTGGCTAAGATCATGTTTTCTTTGAAATTGGAATGGAATTTTCATAGGATTGGCTACACATGGGGGCTTTTGTGTATCTAGACCTGGGTTTTGTGGAACCCAGAGCTTATGTAGTTTTGGAAGACATATAAGAAGCCATATGCACAAATATTCAATTTTATAAATTTTATCAAACATATGACCAAGTGAACACTGCCAGGGCCTTGGAAAGTGAGAGAACTGAAAGCTTCAGCTCTATTAGCTTCATGGCACATCCACCTCCAGATGCACTATGTATTGGAGAGGAAAAGAAATCATTACTCTTTCTATTGTCTCTTCTGTTTATGTCCTGATAAGGAAATGGCAGATTGAGATGAACATAGTGGTTTTTCTAGGCAAGCACGTGGTTAATACTTGTAAAATTCCATTCCAACTTGAGGAAACCAGGCCATTTTGGTGATGGGGATAAAGCACTTGGGTGAGATTCAGAGGCTCTCATTTTAGTTCTCTCATTTGCTAGCTGCAGGAACAAAGGACAAGCCAACCAACCAATCTGACATTTTCCCTCTTTTTACTATTTATTTATTTATTTATTCCAATAAAAAGGGAAGTGGAAAGAGTTTTTATTGAGTGCTAAGACCTGGTACAGCACTAGAATTTTTTCTTTTTCTACAACGTTATTTTTTTAATTTTTAACTTTTTATTTTATATTGGAGTATAGTTGATTAACAATGTTGTGGTAGTTTCAGGTGTACAGAAAAGTGGTTCAGTTATACATATACATGTATATATTCTCTTTCAAATTCTTTTCCCATTTAGGTTGTTACATAATACTGAGCAGAGTTCCCTGTGCTATACAGTAGGTCCTTGTTGGTTATCCGTTTTAAATATAGCAGTGTGTACATGTTAATCCCAAACTCCCTAACTATCCCTTCCCTCCACCCTTCCCCCCAGTAACCATAAGTTCATTCTCTAAGTCTGTGAGTCTGTTTCTGTTTTGTAAATAAGTTCATTCGTATCATTTCTTTTTCAATTCCGTGTATAAGGGGTATCATATGATATTTCTCTTTCTCTGTCTGACTTACTTCACTCAGTATGACAATCTCTAGGTCCATCCATGTTGCTGCAAACGGCATTATTCTTTTTTTTTTTTAATATTTATTTATTTATTTGGTTGCGCCGGGTCTTAGTTGCAACTTGTGGGCTCCTTAGTTGTGGCAGGTGGACTCCTTTAGTTGTGGCTTGTGGGCTCCCTAGCTGTGGCATGCCAAATCATGTTTGTGGCATGCATGTGGGATCCAGTTCCCCAACAAGGGATTGAACCTGGGCCCTCTGCATTGGGAGCATGAGTCTTAACCACTGCGCCACCAGGGAAGTCCCTCATTATTCTTTTTAATGGCTGAATAATATTCCATTGTATATTTGTACCACATCTTCTTTAGCCATTCCTCTGTCAATGGATATTTAGGTTGCTTCCATGTCTTGCCTATTGTAAACAGTGCTGCAGTGAATACTGGGATGCATGTATCCTTTCAGACAATGTTTTTCTCTGGATATATGACCAGGAGTGGGATTGCAGGATCATATGGTAGCTCAATTTTTAGTTTTTTATATACAACTTTAAAGGTTACTTTTCATTTACAGTTATTACAAAATATTGGCTATATTACCTGTGTTGTACAATACATCCTTGAGCCTATCTTGTACCTCTCCCTCTGCCACCCCTATATTGCCCCCTTCCTCTCCCCACTGGTAAGCACTAGTTTGTTCTCTATATCTGTGATTCTGGTTCTTTAATGTCATGTTCACTACTTTGTTGTATTTTTAGATTCCACATATCTTTTAGATTCCACATATAAGTGATATCATACAGTATTTATCTTTCTACGACTTATTTCACTTAGCATAATGCCCTCCAAGTCCACGCATGTTGCTGCAAATGGCAACATTTCGTCCTTTTTTATGGCTGAGTAGTATTCCATTGTGTGTGTGTGTGTATCGGGGGTGTGTGTATACCACATCTTCTTTATTCATTCATCTGTTGATGGACACAGGTTGTTTCCACATCTTGGCAATTGTAAGTAATGCTTCTATGAACACCGGGGTGAGTGTATCTTTTCAAATTAGTGTTTTGGGGTTTATTTGGATATACACCCAGGAGTGGAATTGCTGGGTCATTTGGTCGTTCTATTTTTAGTTTTTTGAGAAACCCCCATACAGTCTTCCACAGTGGATGCACCAATTTTCATTCCCACTAACAAACAGCGTATGAGGGTTCCCTTTTCTCCATATCCTTGCCAACATTTGCTGTTTGTGGTCTTTTTGATGATAACCTATCTGACAGGTGTGAGGTGATATCTCAGTGTGGTTTTGATTTGCATTTCCGTAATGATTAGTGATGTTCAGCATCTTTTCATGTGCCTGTTGGCCATCTGCATTTCCTCTTTGGAAAACTGTCTATTCAGTTTTTCTGCCTATTATTGAATAAGGTTGTTTGCTTTTTTGGTATTGAGTTGTATGAGCTGTTTATATATGTTGGATATTAATCCCTTATCAGTCATATCATTTGCATATATTTTATCCCATTCAGTAGGTTGTCTTTTCATTTTGCTGATGGTTTCTTTTGCTGTGAAAAACTTTTAGTTTAATTAGGTCTCATTTGCTTATTTTTGCTTTTTTTAATTTTTTACTTTAGGAGACAGATCCAGAAAACTATTGTTGTAATTTATGTCAAAGGGTTTTCTGCCTCTTTTTTCCTCTAGGAGCTTTATGGTTTCAGGTCTTACATTTAGGTGTTTAATCCATTTTGAGTTTACTTTTGTATGTGGTATTAGGGAGTGTTCTAATTTCACTCTTTTATGTGTAGCTGTCCAGTTTTCCCAGCACCACTTATTGAAGAGACTGTCTTTTCTCCAGTGTATATTTGCCTCTTTTGTCATAGATTAATTGACCGTAAGTGCGTGGGTTTATTTCTGGGCTTTCTATCCTGTTCTGTTGATCTATATGTCTGTTTTTAATGCCAGTACCATACTGTTTTGATGACTGTAGCTTTGTAATATAGTCTAGAGTCAGGGAGTGTGATTCCTCCAGCTCTGTTCTTCTTTCTCAAGGTTGTTTTGGCTATTCAGAGTCTTTTGTGTTTCTATACAAATTTTAAAATTATTTGTTCTAGTTCTGTGAAAAACGTCATGGGTAATTTGATAGGGATTACATTAAATCTGCAGATTGCTATGATTGCAATGGACATTTTAACAATATTAATTCTTCTCATCAATGAACACTGGGTATTTTTCCATTTCTCTTTAGCATCCTCAATTTCCTTCATCAGTGTCTTATAGTTTTTACAGTATAGATCTTTCACCTCCAGTTAAGTTTATTCCTAGGTATTTTTTTCTTTTCGATGCAGTTGTAAATGGGATTGTTTTCTTGCTTTCTCTTTCTGATAGTTCATTATTAGTGCATAGAAAAGCAACAGATTTCTGAATATTAATCTTTTTCTTTCTTTTTTTCTATTTTTACCACTTTAACCATTTTCAATTGTACAATTAGGTATATTCACATTGTTCTGCAACCATTACCACAATCCATCTCTAGAGCTTTGCATCACCCCAAAGTGAAAGTCTGTACCTATTAGTAACTCCTCATTCCCTGCCTTTCCTCCAGCCCCTGGCAACCACCATTCTACCTTCTGTGTCTATGAATTTGCCTAGTCTAGGCACCTCATATTAAGTGGAATCACACAATACTAGTCCTTTTGTGTCTGGCTTCTTTCACTTAGCATACTGTTTTCAATGTTCATCCATGTTGCAGCATGTATTAGAATTTCATTCCTGTTTAAGAGTGAATAATTTTTCATTGTATGGATCTACCACATTTTGTTTACCCTTCATCTACCAATGGACATTTGGGCTGTTTTCACCTTTTGGCTATTGTTAATAATGTTGCTATGAACAATGGTGTTGCAGTGTCTGTTTGAGTCCCTGCTTTCCATTCTTTTGGGTAGAGACCTAGAAGTGGGATTTTGGATCATATTCTATGTTTAACTTCTTGATGAACCATCAAACTGTTTTCCACACCAGCTGTACCTGTTTACATTCCCATCAGCAATGCAGAAGGGTTCCAATTTCTCCACATCCTCACCAACACTTGTTATTTTCTGCTTTTTTTGTTAATGGCCATCCTAATGGGTGTGAAGCGGTATCATTGTAGTTTTGATTTGCATTTCCCTAATGATTAATGATGTTGAACATCTTTTCATGTGCTTATTAGCCATCTGTATATGTTCTTTGGAGAAATGTCTATTCAAGTTAGTTCTTTCTGTAAAAGTTGGTTCTTTGTCATTGAGTTGTAGTTCTTTACACATTCTGAATATTAATCCCTAACCAGATATATCATTTGCAAATATTTTCTCTCATTCTTTTCTTTTCTTTTGAATTTTATCTTATTTATTTTTTTATGCAGCAGGTTCTTATTACTCATCCATTTTATACGCATCAGTGTATACACGTCAATCCCAATCTCCCAATTCATCACACCAGCATGAATGTTGATCTTGTATCCTGCAACTTAACTGAATTTATTTATGAATTCTAATAGTTTTTGATTGGAGTCTTTAGGGATCTCTATGTATAGTATCATGTCATCACAAAGTAGTGAGTTTTACTTCCCTTGACATGTGGATTCCTTATATTTCTTTTTCTTATATGATTGCTGTGTTTAGGACTTCCAACACTATGTTAAATAGAAGTGGCGAAAGTTGGCATCTCTGTCTTGTTCCTGGTTTTAGTGAAAATATTTTCATCCCCTTTTTCTCTCTCTTCCCCTTCTGGGACCCCTATACTGTGAATGCTGGAATACTTGATGTTATCTTGAAGGTCCCTTAAACTGTTCTCATTTGTTAAATTTTTGTTGTTGTTTTTCTGCTTGGGTGATGTCCATTATTCTGTCTACCAGATCACATACATGTACTTCTGTACCACATAGTCTGCTGTAAATTCCTGTATTTATTGTATTCTTCAGTGGTGACTGGTTCTATTTTATATTTTCGAGGTCCTTGTTAAAATTCTCACTGTGTTCATCTATTATTTTTCCCAATTCAGTAAGCATTCCTTTAAAAATTTTATTTATTTATTTTTATTTTTTAACATCTTTATTGGAGTATAATTGCTTTACAATGGTGTGTTAGTTTCTGCTTTATAACAAAGTGAATCAGTTATACATATACATATATCCCCATATCTCTTCCCTCTTGTGTCTCCCTCCTTCCCATCCTCCCTATCCCACCCCTCTAGGTGGTCCCAAAGCACCAAGCTGATCTCCCTGTGCTAAGCAGCTGCTTCCCACTAGCTATCTTTTTAACATTTGGTAGTGTATATATGTCCATGCCACTCTCTCACTTTGTCCCAGCTCACCCTTCCCCCTCCCCATGTCCTCAAATCCATTCTCTACTAAGTCTGCATCTTTATTCCCATCCTGCACCTAGGTTCTTCATGACCATTTTTTTTTCTTAGATTCCATATATATGTGTTAGCATACGGTATTTGTTTTTCTCTTCCTGACTTACTTCACTCTGTATGACAGTCTCTAGGTCCATCCACCTCACTACAAATAGCTCAACTTCGTTTCTTTTTATGGTTGAGTGATATTCCATTGTATATATGTGCCACATCTTCTTTATCCATTCAGCCGATGATGGACACTTAGGTTGTTTCCATCTCCTGGCTACTGTAAATAGAGCTGCAGTAAACGTTTTGGTACATGACCCTTTTTGAATTATGGTTTTCTCAGGGTATATGCCCAGTAGTGGGATTGCTGGGTCATATGGTAGTTCTATTTGTAGTTTTTTAAGGAACCTCCATACTGTTCTCCATAGTGGCTGAACCAATTCACATTCCCACCAGCAGTGCAAGAGTGTTCCCTTTTCTCCACACCCTCTCCAGCATTTATTGTTTCTAGATTTTTTGATGATGGCCATTCTGACTGGTGTGAGATGATATCTCATTGTAGTTTTGATTTGCATTTCTCTAATGATTAATGATGTTGAGCATTCTTTCATGTGTTTGTTGGCGATCTGTATATCTTCTTTGGAGAAATGTTTATTTGGGTCTTCAGCCCATTTTTGGATTGGGTTGTTTGTTTGTTTGATACTGAGCTGCATGAGCTGCTTGTAAACTTTGGAGATTAATCCTTTGTCACTTGCTTCATTTACAAATATTTTCTCCCATTCTGAGGGTTGTCTTTTGGTCTTGTTTATGGTTTCCTTTGCTGTGCAAAAGCTTTGAAGTTTCATTAGGTCCCATTTGTTTATTTTTGTTTTTATTTCCAATTCTCTAGGAGGTGGGTCAAAAAGGATCTTGCTGTGATTTATGTCATAGAGTGTTCTGCCTATGTTTTCCTCTAAGAGTTTTATAGTGTCTGACCTTACATTTAGGTCTTTAATCCATTTTGAGCTTATTTTTGTGTATGGTGTTAGGGAGTGATCTAATCTCATACTTTTACATGTAGCTGTCCAGTTTTCCCAGCACCACTTATGGAAGAGGCTGTCCTTTGTACACTGTACATTCCTGCCTCCCGTATCAAAGATAAGGTGACCATATGTGCATGGCTTTATCTCTGGGCTTTCTATCCTGTTCCACTGATCTATATTTCTGCTTTTGTGCCAGTACCATACTGTCTTGATTACTGTAGCTTTGTAGTATAGTCTGAAGTTAGGGAGCCTGATTCCTCCAGCTCCATTTTTCTTTCTCAAGATTGTTTTGTCTATTCGGAGTCTTTTGTGTTTCCATACAAATGTGAAATTTTCTGTTCTAGTTCTGTGAAATATGCCATTGGTAGTTTGATAGGGATTGGACTGAATCTGTAGATTGCTTTGGGTAATATAGTCATTTTCACAATGTTTGATTCTTCCAATCCAAGAACATGGTATATCTCTCCATCTGTTTGTATCATCTTTAATTTCTTTCATCAGTGCCTTATAGTTTTCTGCATACAGGTCTTTTGTTCCTTAGGTAGCTTTATTCCTAGGTATTTTATTCTTTTTGTTGCAGTGGTAAATGGGAGTGTTTCCTTAATTTCACTTTCAGATTTCTCATCATTAGTGTATAGGAATGCAAGAGATTTCTGTGCATTAGTTTTGTGTCCTGCTACCTTACCATATTCATTGATTAGCTCTAGTAGTTTTCTGGTACCATCTTTAAGATTCTATATGTAGAGTGTCATGTCATCTGCAAACAGTGACATCCTTCTTTCTTCTTTTCCGATTTCTTTTTCTTGTCTGATTGCTGTGGCTACAACTTCCAAAACTATGTTGAGTAATAGTGGTGAGAGTGGGCAACCTTTTCTTGTTCCTGATCTTAGTGGAAATGGTTTCAGTTTTTCACCATTGAGGATGATGTTGGCTGTGGGTTTGTCATATATATGGCCTTTATTATCTTGAGGTAAGTTCCCTCTATGCCTACTTTCTGGAGGTTTTTTAAATCATAAATGGGCGTTGAATTTTGTCGAAAGCTTTCTCTGCATCTATTGAGATGATCATATGGTTTCTATTCTTCAATTTGTTAATATGGTGTATCACATTGATTGATTTGCTTATATTGAAGAATCCTTGCATTCCTGGGATAAAACCCACTTGATCATGGTGTATGATCCTTTTAATGTGCTGTTGGATTCTGTTTGTATTCTGTAGTATTCTGTTGAGGGCTTTTGCATCTATGTTCATCAGTGATATTGGCTGGTAGTTTTCTTTCTTTGTGACATCTTTGTCTTGTTTTGGTATTAGCGTGATGGTGGCCTTGTTGAATGAGTTTGGGAGTGTTTCTCCCTCTACTATATTTTGGAAGACATTGAGAAGGATAGGTGTTAGCTCTTCTCTAAATGTTGAAAGGATTCGCCTGTGAAGCCATCTGGTCCTGGGCTTTTGTTTGTTGGAAGACTTTTAATCACAGTTTCAATTTCAGTGCTTGTGATCGGTCTGTTTATATTTGCTATTTCTTCCTGGTGCAGTCTCAGAAGGTTGTTCTTTTCTAAGAATTTGTCCATTTCTTCCAGGTTGTCTATTTTATTGGCATATAATTGCTTGTAGTAATCTCTCACGATACTTTGTATTTCTGCAGTGTCAGTTGTTACTTCTCCTTTTTCATTTCTAATTCTATTGATTTGAGTCTTCTCCCTTTTTTTCTTGATGAGTCTGGCTAATTGTTTATCAATTTAGTTTATCTTCTCAAAGAACCAGCTTTTAGTTTTATTGATCTCTGCTATTGTTTACATCATTTCTTTTTCTTTTTTTTTTTTTTTTTTTGGGTAGTTTGCAGGCCTCTCACTGTTGTGGCCTCTCCTGTTGCGGAGCACAGGCTCCAGACGTGCAGGCTCAGTGGCCATGGCTCACAGGCCCAGCTGCTCGTGGCATGTGGGATCTTTCCGGGCTGGGGCACGAACCCATGTCCCCTGCATCGGCAGGTGGACTGTCAACTCCTGAGCCACCAAGGAAGCACTCCTTCATTTCTTTTTTATTTATTTCTGATCTGATCTTTATAATTTCTTTTCTCTGCAAACTTTAGGGGTGTTTTTGTTCTTCTTTCTCTAATTACTTTAGGTGTAATAAGGTTAGGTTGTATATTTCAGATGTTTATTTCTTAAGATAGGATTATATTGTTATAAACATCCCTCTTTGAACTGATTTTGCTGCAATCCATAGGTTTTGGGTCATTGTGTTTTCATTGTCATTTGTTTCTAGGTATTTTTTGATTTCCTCTTTGATTTCTTCAGTGATCTCCTGGTTATTAAATAGTGTTTTGTTTAGCCTCCACGTGTTTGTATTTTTTATAGATTTTTTTTCCTGTAATTGATACCTAGTCTCATAGTGTTGTGGTCGGAAAAGTTACTTGATAAGATTTCAATTTTCTTAAATTTACCAAGGCTTGATTTTTGACCCAAGGTACGATCTATCCTGTAGAATGTTCCATGAGCACCTGAGAAGAAAGTGTATTCTCTTGTTTTTGGATGGACTGTCCTATAAATATCAATTAAGTCCATCTTGTTTAATGTTTCATTTAAAGCTTGTGTTTTCTTGTTTATTTTCATTTTGGATGATCTGTCTGTTGGTGAAAGTGGGGTGTTAAAGTCCCCTACTATGACTTTGTTACTGTCGATTTCCCCTTTTATGGCTGTTAACATTTGCCTTATGTATTGAGGTGCTCCTATTTTGGGTGCATTAATATTTACAATTGTTATATCTTCTTTTTGGATTGATCCCTTGATCGTTATGTAGTGTCCTTCTTTGTCTCTTCTAATAGTCTTTATTTTAAAGTCGATTTAGTCTGATATGAGAACTGCTACTCCAGCTTTCTTTTGGTTTCCATTTGCATGGAATATCTTTTTCCATCCCCTCACTTTCAGTCTGTATGTGTCTCTAGGTCTGAAGTGCGTCTCTTGTAGACAGCATATATATGGGTCTTGTTTTTGTGTCCATTCAGCCAGTCTGTGTCTTTTGGTGGGAGCATTTAATCCATTTACATTTAAGATAATTATTGATATGTGTGTTCCATTTTCTTAATTGTTTTGGGTTTGTTATTGTAGATCTTTTCCTTCTCTTGTGTTTCCTGCCTAGAGAAGTACTTTTACCATTTGCTGTAAAGCTGGTTTGGTGGTGCTATATTCTGTTAGCTTTGTTTGTCTCTAAACATTTTAATTTCTCTGTCAAATCTGAATGAGATCCTTTCTGGGTAATCTTGGTTGTAGTTTTTTCCCTTTCATCACTTTAAATATTTCCTGCGACTCCCTTCTGGCTTGCAGAGTTTCTGCTGAAAGATCAGCTATTAACCTTATGGTGATTCCCTTGTATGTTATTTGTTGCTTTTCCCTTTCTGCTTTTAATATTTTTTCTTTGTATTTACTTTTTGATATTTTGATTAATATGTGTCTTGGAGTTTTTCTCCTTTGATTTATCCTGTATGGGACTCTGTGCTTCCTGGAGTTGGTTGACTATTTCCTTTCCCATATTACAAAGTTTTCAACTATAATCTCTTCAAATATTTTCTCAGTCCCTTTCTTTCTCATTTCTTCTTCTGGGACCCCTATAATTCGAATATTGATGTGTTTAATGTTGTCCCAGAGTTCTCTGAGACTGTCCTCAATTCTTCTCATTCTTTTTTCTTTCTTCTGCTCTGCAGTAGTTATTTCCACTATTTTATCTTCCAGGTCACTTACCTGTTCTTCTGCCTCAGTTATTCTGCTATTGATTCCTTCTAGAGAATCTTTAATTTCATTTATTGTGTTGTTCATCATTGTTTGTTTGCTGTTTAGTTCCTCTAGGTCCTTGTTAAACCTTTCTTGTATTTTCTCCGTTATACTTCCAAGATTTTGGATCATCTTTACTATCATTATTCTGAATTCTTTTTCAGGTAGACTGCCTATTTGCTTGTCATTTGTTTGGTCTGGTGGGGTTTTACATTGCTCCTTCATCTGCTGTGTGTTTCTCTGTGTTCTCATTTTGCTTAAGTTACTGTGTTTGGGGTCTCCTTTTCACAGGCTACAGGTTTGTAGTTCCTGTTGTTTTTGGTGTCTGCCCCCAGTGGCTAAGGTTGGTTCAGTGTTGGTTGTGTAGGCTTCCTGTTGGAGGGGACTATTGCCTGTGTTCTGGTGCCTGAGGCTGGATCTTTTCTTTCTGATGGGCAGGTCCACGTCTGGTGGTTTGCTTTGGGGTGTCTGTGACCTTATTATGATTTTAGGCAGCCTCTCTGCTAATGGCTGAGGTGTGTTCCTGTCTTGCTAGTTGTTTGGCGTGCAGTGTCCAACACTTTAGCTTGCTGGTCATTGAGTGGAGCTGGGTCTTGGCGTTGAGATGGAGATCTCTGCGAGATTTTTGATATTATGTGGAGCTGGAAGGTCTCTGGTGGACCAATGTCTTGAACTCGGCTCTCCCACCTCAGAGGCACAAGCCTGATGCCCAGCTGGAGCACCAAGACCCTGTCATCCACACAGCTCAGAAAAAAAGAGGAAAAAAGAAAGAAAGAAAGAAAGAAAAAAGAAAATAAAGTTATTAAAATAAAAAATAATTATGAAAATTTTTTTTAAAGTAATAAAAAAAGAAAGAATGAATGAAAGAAGAGAGCAACCAAACCAGAAAACAAATCCACCAATGATAACCTGCACCAAAAACTATACTAAAAAACAAATCAAAGCAAAACAAAAAACGGACAGACAGAACCCTAGGAGAAATGGTAAAAGCAAAGCTATACAGACAATGTCACATACAGAAGCATACGCATACACACTCACAAAAAGAGAAAAAGGAAAAAAGAATATATATCATTGCTCCCAGTCCACCACCTCAATTTGGGATGATTCATTGTCTATTCAGGTATTCCACAGATGCAGAGTTTATCAAGTTGATTGTGGAGATCTAATACACTGCTCCTGAGGCTGCTGGGAGAGACTTCCCTTTCTCTTCTTTGTTCGCAGAGCTCCTGGGGTTCAGCTTTGGATTTGGCCCTGCCTCTGCCTGTAGGTCGCCTGAGGGCGTCTGTTTCCCGATTAGGCAGGACAGGGTTAAAGGAGCAGCTGATTCAGGGGCTCTGGCTCATTCAGGCCGGGGGAAGGGAGAGGTATGGAATGTGGGGTGAACGTGTGGTGGCAGAAGCCAGCGTGACGTTGCACCAGCCTGAGGTGCGCTGTGTGTTCTCCAGGGGAAGTTGTCCCTGGATCACGGGACCCTGGCAGTGGCGGGCTGCACAGGCTCCCCAGAAGGGAGGTGTGGATAGTGACCTGTGCTCGCACACAGGCTTCTTGGTGGCGGCAGCAGCAGCCTTAGTGTCACATGACCGTCTCTGGGGTCCACCCTTTTAGCCGCGGCTAGCGCCCGTCTCTGGAGCTCCTTTAAGCAGCGCTTTTAATCTCCTCTCCTCGCGCACCAGGAAACAAAGAGGGAAGAAAAAGTCTCTTTCCTCTTCAGCAGGTCCAGACTTTTCCCCGGACTCCCTCCCGGCTAGCCGTGGTGCGCTAACCCCCTGCAGGCTGTGTTCACGCAGCCAACCCCAGTCCTCTCCCTGCACCCCGACCGAAGTCTGAGCCTCAGCTTCCAGCCCTGCCCGCCCCGGCGGGTGAGCAGACAAGCCTCTCGGGCTGGTGAGTGCCGGTCAGCCCTGATCCTCTGTGCGGGAATCTCTCCGCTTTGCCCTCCGCACCCCTGTTGCTGTGCTCTGCTCCGCGGCTCCGAAGCTTCCCCCCTTCGCCACCCGCAGTCTCCGCCCACGAAGGGGCTTCCTAGTGTGTGGAAACCTTTCCTCTTTCACAACTCCCTCCCACTGGTGCAGGTACCGTCCCTATTCTTTTGTCTCTGTTTATTGTTTTTTCTTTTGCCCTACCCAGGTACATGGGGGGTTTCTTGCCTTTTGGGAGGTCTGAGGTCTTCTGCCAGCATTCAGTAGGTGTTCTGTAGGAGTTGTTCCACATGTAGATGTATTTGTGATATATTTGTGGGGAGGAAGGTGATCGCTGCGTCTTACTCTTCCGCCATCTTGAAGCTCGGATCCTTGGTTAGCATTCTTATTACTAATGCTTTTGCCTATTTATCTGGTAAATTCTTTCTTTCTTTTTCTTAGCAGTTTTTTTCTTTTTCCCCCCAGGATTTTTCTCTTGTTCTTTCGATTGAAACATATTCCTCTTTCTTCTACTTTTGCTCAACTTTCTCTGTCTGTATGAAAGTAAGTGAAACCATTACCTGTTGTGATCTT
Organism: Lipotes vexillifer; assembly: GCF_000442215.2. NCBI lineage: Eukaryota > Metazoa > Chordata > Mammalia > Artiodactyla > Lipotidae > Lipotes > Lipotes vexillifer. The sequence continues at coordinate 847,173 of NW_006778096.1, read as the reverse complement.
GACGATGTGTCCATGTGTGGGAGTGTCCCTATACTGTCTCTGTGCCCAGTGGCATTGGTAGGAGAGCTGGATCTGATATGAACAAAAGTCATGTCTTTCCCCAGGATATGCTGGCAAGTATCACCTTGGTAGTAGGTGGGGCTGAAGATGGAGGGGCTACAGCCAGAGCCAGCTGTGAGGAGGGGCTTCTTTTCTGCTTACTGGGCAGACCACCCTATGGGGGACGGGGGCGGATCCCACATTGCTGGTCAGAAGCCCTGAAGGTTTGGTTCAAGCTGTCTCTTTTCTCTTTAAGCGTGTGCTCTCCCCTCTCCCTGCACTAGCACCCTTACCCCAGAGGGGAGCAGTACTGAGTAAGAGGGGCTAGTGCAGGTGGCTCAGCATGGATCTGGGCAGGGGCTGTGGCTGTGCTGGCTGCAGTCAGGAACCTGGGCTGATTGATGTGCTGCCTGTGTGAGCGCCAGTGATGGCTGTCCCCACCCTGCTCAGATGCTACTCCTAGTCTAAGCTACCCTTGTCCCTCACAGCTGAGGTTTCCCTTGGCCATGGCAGTCCTTGCCCCAGTGTAGAGCTGCACTGAGAAGCAAGCGCAGCCACAGTGGGCTATTGGTTCAGGCTGTGGTATGTGCTGGGCTGGTTGAGAAAAATCAGGCAGCATCCTGTGCAGTTTCAATCCCTCTCTGCCCTGTCTCAGGAGTAACCAAGTATGTGTGCACTCCTCACTAGTGGGGTTCAGGCTTCCTACAGCCCTCATGTTAGTCCTGCCAGCCCTCCAGCCAAGGGAACTCGTCTGCCTGGTTTTGGGCCCCAGGTCTGGGGTGCCCAATATGTAGCTCAAACCAATCACTCCCCAGAGAGGATCTCTGTCTGTCTAATCCCCCTCCTCTTCTGAGTCCCCTCCCAGGACAACCAACCTGATTGGTTCTCTTCCCTTCCTACTCAATTCAGCGTGGGTCTTTCTTATAGCCTTGGTTGTAGAGAAGTCTTTCTGCTAATCTTCAGTTAGTTTTCAGTCAGAATTGTTCCACATGTAGATGTATTTTTTTTAATGTAATACTATTTATTTAACTTCAAAAACATTTCAACATTCTAAACATACAAAAAAAAAATAACAGAACATTGCAGATCATGTTTAGTACAGAAGGTTCTTGAACTTTCATCAATGCAGTGGCTCTTGGCTTTGCTGACAATGAAGAGTTCTATGGTTTGTTTAAAAAGCAAACAGTTTAAAACTACTGCACTTCAACTAAAAAGGATCCAAAACACGTCTCATGCCAGCTGACCCCCCCCCGCCTTTTCCACAGCTAAGAATGGCAGCGGGATGCTATGTCTCTATATACAGAAACAAGACAACCTGAAGCTAAATGGATGCCCACTGCAGTGTCCACAGGTCCAGCCCCATAGTGCACGCCCTGAGCTACGGCCCCTCTGGAAGGCATCGCTCCTACAGCCTCCACGCCAAGCAAGGAGCGTCAAGAGTGTGTCTTGGTTGCTTTGTTCTTTTTACAAACTATAGATATGTACAGTTGAGAACTCAGGATTCCTAGCCAATGACCATAGAGTTAACACACGACCTCACAAATTAAAAAAAAAAAAGAAAATGCCAGAAACATCTTTAAATGCCTTGTCACACCAACAGCAAAGTGCACAGAGTGAGAAGAACACGAGAGCCTTTTCATATTTAAAAATGTTTGGAAATATGTACGACTTTGATACAGTTTCCGGGTGCTCCAGACACCCACGGCCACTTCATGTAAACCACTGACAATTGCTAGAGCACTTTGAGAGACTACGATATGATCATGATCCAACTGGGTAATTCAACCTGATGAGGGCAACAGACACGTCCCGGGCGAGAGGTGTGTCAATCACGGTGCTCCCTCCTGTAAGGTATTCACAAGGAGACAGGTCACAGTTTTTTTTTATTCATCCTCTTCCTCCTCCCCTTCTTCGTCCTCGTCTTCTTCATCTTCCTCTTCCACCTTTTTCCGGGCAACTTTAGCAGGACCCTTGGTGCCATCAAACTTCCCTTTAGACTTACAGTCTGCGACATCCTTCTCGTATTTCTCCTTCAACTTTGCTGCCTCGTTGATGTATGGCTGCTTCTCGCTGTCACTTAAGTTATTCCACATCTCGCCCAGCTTCTTTGCCACATCTCCAGTAGAGATGCCAGGGTTTGTAGATTTGATCTTGGGGTGGAATTCAGAACAGAACAGGAAAAATCCAGACGGTGGCCTCTTGGGGGCATTTGGGTCCTTCTTCTTGCCTCCCTCAGCTGGTCCGTAATCCTTCATTTCCCGATCATAGTGCACTTTATCTGCCTTTGCCCTTTCATCAAATTTAGACTTCTCTTTCCCAGACGTTGTCTTCTACCTCTCAGAGCATTTCTTGGAAAATTCTGCAAAATTGACAGGGACCTCAGGGTTTTTCTTATGTTCCTCTCTGCACGTCTTCACAAAGAAGGCATAAGCAGACATCTTGCCCTTTGGTTTCTTGGGATCACATTTAGCCATCTTGACTGTATTGTTTGCTAGTCTGGGCAGCGCAGGGCACGACGCGCGGCTCAGCGCTCCATAGCCTGGCACTAGCTGCCTGCACGAGAGCTGCCTGATTGGCCAGCGGGCTCCGCTGTAGATGTATTTTTTGTTTGTTTGTTTGTTTTGCGGTACTCGGGCCTCTCACTGTTGTGGCCTCTCCCTTTGCGGAGCACAGGCTCAGGACACGCAGACTCAGCGGCCATGGCTCACGGGCCCAGCCGCTCCACGGTAAGTGGGATCTTCCCGTACCGGGGCATGAACCCGTGTCCCCTGCATCGGCAGGCGGACTCTCAACCACTGTGCCACCAGGGAAGCCCTGTAGATGTATTTTTGATGTGTTTGTTGGGGGAGGTGAGTTCCACATCTTCCTACTCCACCATCTTGATCTTCTCTCCTAAGTGCCAATATTTTTTTAAAATAAATCTCTCAATTTTATCTTTTCTTAAATGTATTTATAACTAGTAATTTCTAGTTAAATTATTTATAATATTTGAATGAGTCTCTCTTTCTTTAATCAACAGTCTCCTATAACCTTAATCCTGTTTCGGGAGTTTCTGTTTACATGCTAGTCTTAAAAGAAACTAGGTAGTCCCATGTTTCCAGCATCCATCCCTAATGGAGGTTGTATTTACTCTTACATCTCACTTTCCTTACAGCTGTGAAGTGGATGATATTTCTTCCTAGCTCCCCATGTCTTCTCTTTCTGGCAAAAATTATGTATCACTGAGGCTTCTGCAGTAGTTCTGTACCTTATTCACTACTTTCATCTTCAAACATTCTAGAAATTCCCATTATTTCTTGAAGACCTTAGGCTCTGGATCACATCTTTCTACTTCAGCTCAGCAGCTGTCATCATTTTTGTTGGCCTCTAAATCCCTGTGTATCACTAGTATAAATCTTGGCCTCCAAATTCATGACTTCTTTCTCTCTTATGACCATTTTCTTAATTTCATTTTAGCCATCAGTCTCTATTATCTTCAACTCTGACCCCCAAAACCTCAAATGCAAATATCACAGTCAATGACCCCAATCTTCTCTCTGCCATAGTCCTTTCTCAATAATCTTACTACAGCAATTTCTCAATAATATCTTGATCTCAAATCCAGTGATGCCACAGTTTCTCATTATTCTCTAGTCATATCTCATTCTTCCCTCTCCTTTGGCAGAGCTCGTGTTTCAAATGCATCATCATAATTGCTCATTTTCCACTATCTTTTCACTATTCATGGAAGTTTATACTTCCATTCTTGAGTCCATGGTCCATTATTTTATCACTCTCTTAAACATAACTTAAAAATCTCACCTCTTTCTTAATATTTCTATAAAATACCAACCATGATGAATTCAATAATTTATCTTCTCAGTACCTGCACTCAAGCACCTGAATGAAAATTGGGAGAATATCGTCTTTCACTTGAAGTTAATCATACCAAACATTTGATTTGGTTGACCACTTCCTCACCTTGAAACACTTCTCTTTCTTGATTCTAAGACCTTTATTTTCTATCTAAACTCTACACATGTCATCTAGTTCCCCAAATGTCAGTACTATCTATATTACAAAAAATTTCAATTATATGTCCCTGGCTCAAATTCCTCTTCTGAGTTTAGGCATGTCTACCTGACATCTTCACATGTGTCTTATAGGCGTGCCAAGATTAATATGGCCAAAAGTTAACTCTTTTTTTCTTCTTTCAGTTTTATTGACCTGTAATTAATATAAGTTTAAGGTGTACGGCATAATGACAACTTACATATATTGTATAAGCTAACTCTTGATTAGCTGAATCCAAACTGAATCCTTCTTAAATATTTCTTATCTCACCAAATGGCACCACTGTTCTCTCATTTGTTCAATCCCTGTTTCTTTTCTCTTCCTCATCCCCCACATTCAATCCAGTGCCTGTTCTGTTGATTTTAATTCTAATACATACCTTGAAAGATATCATCCCAGCTCTCATCCCCTTTTGCTTAGATATGACTGTGGCAGCCTCTGACTTGCATTCTTCCTTTTATTGCTCATCTACAACCAGAGCAATATTTTTATAGCATACATATGATAATGACACTTTCCTTTATTCAAAAGCCCCTCCAATTTCACCTGGTCCTATGATTACTGAAACTGTTGGCCCCTGACAATTTCAGCATCCTCACCTCCTTCTGTTTCCCCCTTTCAACTGCACTGACTTCACTTCTCTCCTTCAAACCTGTCAAGTTCTACATGGCTTCAGTGCTTTTGCAAAAACAATTCTTCCTTCAGGGCCTTTGCACAATCCCCTATTTAGGGCTTTTGCATACACAATCTACCCTTCCCTTTTCGAAGCTGTCTCCTTTTCATCCATCATATCCTAACTAAATTGTGCCTCCTAAAATTGTTCTTCCTATCATACCTTAGGAAGTAAGGCTCCCACTTCCAACCCAGTATTTTCTTTATATGATGAAAACCTGCTCATTTCTTTTCTAGCACTTACACAAGTTTTAAATAATAGCATTATTTATTTGTTGATTATTGTTATTATTATGTGCTCTTCCCCTTGTATTGAAAAATATCTATGAAGGCAGCGTCATATATTTTACTAATGATAGCGTGCTGGTTTTAACCTCAATGCTTGACATTTGATATTGGTTAATTAAAATGTATTTGAATCATTAAATGAGTACATGTGCTTTCATAGAAAAGATATAATTGGTTAGTTGTATATAAGTGGTAAGACTCAGCTGACAGTTACTGGGCTTCACAGATTTAATATAGGACACCACGTTTTACTTAGTGTCATTTACTTTAAATTTTAGGTATCTGTTTAGAATAAATTAATCCTCCTAGTACTGGCTTGGAAATTTTTAACTAAAAAAAAAAAAAACTGAAAGCAAAGGTTATAGATGTAAATTTCCTCCTCTATTAAAACTCTACTTGTTCTTTAATGTCAAATGTGTATTTCTTCTGCACTCTGAAAACTTTGACCACCTTTGTCTTCACTCACCTTTCCTCCTCTCAACTCTTACAGCTTTCATTCTCAGTAACGCTTATTCAGGACTCATATTCTGTTTTGAATTGTTGATCATATTTTGAAAAATTTATGCCTTGACTCTAGAAGCAGAGTGTACTTATTTTCAAATCCCACAATTACTTTAGCACCCAATAATTACTGACTGTCTAATAGTCAGGAAATTGCATCATCCATCACTTTATTTATGCTATTTATAAGTGCCATCTGAGATCACAATTATCAAGTTAAGTCAGTGATAAGTAATTTCACACACATGTAAATTCATATAATCAGGATAAGGATATTATGGGGAAATATCCTTTACCAGCCTTCAGATATTATCTTACCTCATTAGTCATCTTTCTATCTACAGCCGGGCTTCATGATTGAACAACAAACTTTGTTTCACACTCCGTATCTATCAGTTGGTCATTGTTTTAGGGTAGTTGTGGTTTGAGAGGTCCAGTGGTACTCCTTGTGTTCTATTGCAGGTAGTAATCCCAGCACAAATTCTGGCTCATAAAATGTATTCAACTAATCTTGGTTAAATAAATCATTTACTAGTATGTGACTTAAGATGCTTAATGGCATTGCTACAGCCACTGATATTACCACCAATAGCAGTAACAGCAGCAGCAAAAATCCAACATTATACCTCATTTGAAATCACTTGTACTGTTCCTGTCTTCTCTAGTCTGTCAGAGAATAACATCAGAGAAAAACAGTGTGCATATTTCTTTGTCTTTTGATCACAGCCTCAATAATATTTCCCCAGGTCTCTCTGTTAATAGTGACATGCCTATACTTTGCTTTACCAGTGAAGAAGCTGTCTGAGAACTGATGGATCTGGATGAGAGGGTAGCCAATTAGGTAATGGCCTCCAGCAAGAGCAGACTCTGTAGAACAGTCGCCTTTGAACTGTGTGGAGTTGAACTAAAGGGCACAGCAGTTGCATAAATCAGAGAGAAAAGGACAAGGTTACACCTGTAGGTTGACTCAACAGCTATATTTTCTCTGCTCAAATAGTAGAGTAGTATAATGATAGCTAATACAATACTCAGATTAATTAAGTAATCTTGACTTCAATTATTTAGATAACTCAAGAGAGTAGGGAATTTTATCCAAAATTAAAGCGTTAATTTCAGAAATGGAGACATGGCCCTAAAGGGTTTCTATCAGAAAATAACTCATAGGGAGTCTGTTATTAAGTAACTTAACACTTTGAGGGCAAAGAACAGTATCAGCAGGACCAGTAGCTATAAATTTAAAGCCAGTGATCTAATATGAAATTTATTAAGTAGATACAGAGAAGATGTCACAAATAAGTTTGTAGATATCTTTCTGTAAGAAATATTTTTCTAACTACTTGTTCGATTTCTGAACTTGGCTGTGACTTGATGAAAGGAACTGACTAGTCAAAGGAAAAGATGAGTCTGTGCCCAACTGGTCTTATATATTATTGTTAATTTTTTTTTTGCCATAACAGAGATCACCCATGGTTTATAATTTGTACAAAAGTAGTGTGCTGAAACTAGAGATGCACTATGGACAAAACCTCTTGCTACTCCCAAGTGTGTGTACATTTATCAGCAGGCATCTCAGAATCTATTTTTCTTTACTGATGTGCTGCTTCTGTCTTCAGAATAGCTAAAAATTAAATTAATTGCAATAGTGTTATCATTTTAATGAGAAATAATACAATGTGAAAAGTCAAGTTTTTATTATGCAATTATATTTCTTTCTTAGCATTTAAATACAGTGGAATTGACTTGCAGCTGATCCTCAGGGTCCAGGGAAAATTTTGTAAAGGTAACAATTACTTAGGAAGTTAGCTGTACCATGAGTTTATCATTTTAAACTCTCTCTGAAGATGTAAACTGAGCCCTTAGAAACCTACTTCAACCATCCAAAATATATAGAAGTTCAAAGTATGAAATAAATTGTATCTTTCATCAATCCTATTAATTTTTAAATTTAAGATGCCCACTTTTATGCTCGTTTGTTCTAGAAAGTAAATGATTATTTAAATTTTTAAATTTTCACAGTAACATGATGCTTCATATACTTGGCATGTGAACACATATTCAGTACAATTCAATATTGAATATATTGAATTAATAAAGGTATAAGATCAAACTAAGGAAATAAAGTAAAAGTATAAAATGAACCCTTATTTGTGAATGAATACAGATTACTTTTAGAACATTTGGGGTATGTTGTGTCTTAGATAATGATAATTTATACATGTATAGTGCTTTTTAGTTTACAAAGTACTTGTATAAACATTTTTCTTCTCCAGTAAGCCCTGTGGGAAGGGCTAGGCAGGTTTTTGTGTTTTTTTAATTTTTTCTCTTTTTTCCTTTAACGTCTTTATTAGAGTATAATTGCTTTACAATGTTGTGTTAGTTTCTGCTGTATAACAAAGTGAATCAGCTATATGCATGCGTATATCCCCATATCCCCTCCCTCTTGCATCTCCCTCCCACCCTCCTTATCCCACCCCTCTAGGTGGTGCAAAGCACCCAGCTGATAGCTCCCTGTGCTATGCAGCTGCTTCCCACATTTGGTAGTGTATACATGGCAATGTTACTCTCTCACTTTGTCCCAGCTTACCCTTCCCCCTCCCCGTGTCCTCAAGTCCATTCTCTATGTCTGTCTTTATTTCTGTCCTAAGCAGGTATTTTTATTACCTAAAAAGAAACTGAGTCACAGAAAGGTCATTTGATAACTTCACACAGCTAATAGGTAGCAGAACCAGGATCTGACAGAACATAGAGTCACTCTATAAATACCGTCACATTCATTTTCCCCTAACAGCCAACAGTATTGTCTATAAGTACTCTTAATTGATTGACTGTTTTAGAAAGAAATACATTCCTTAAGATTTCATCAAATTTTGCCAAATAACTTGGTAGGTGTTTAATGTGGTAATTTGTGCAGTAACTTGTTTTTCACTAAACTGTACCCTCAAGAGTTATCTCTCTGTATTTAAGTAGATATATGTTTCAAGGATTGTGTCCTCTGGCTTCCATCAGGGATAAGTGACAGCTGTCTGTGCATTAATGAAGCACAAAGGCTGTTTCCCATCAACGGAGGACGATATCATTGCTTTTCACCCTCATCCTTTGAACTATTTAATTTTACAGCCATCTGAGTCAACTTTTATTCTTTTAGCATGTGTTCTAGAATTTTAAAAGGAAAGAAGGCAGAAAAGTTCAACACCTAAGTAGACAGCTTTGTCAAATGTTACTCCCACATTGTTTTACAAGGTTCTTTTTGTTCTGTAGTAAATGGCAGTGTCTTTCACTGAAGGAGTAATTTATAAATATCTCCTTTTGGTTTAGACTTCTATGTTCCTTATAGAACTCTTAAGTTTGGTTCAGAATATATTTTTCCCTCTTGGGAAATAAGAGTAGAATATTTTGTTCTCTGATATTAACTCAATGTGTCGCTCTTAAGTAGATGCTATGGAGGTGGAAAACGGACATGCAGAAATCATTCTTCAGCTTTCTTTCCACTTTTGAAAAATGGTGAGGTTAGAAGGAACATGATCTCTTCTGAGTTCTGGCCGGGAAAGATATAAGGAGCAGCCCCTGACGTTCAGAAGCCCGCCTGGCACTCACAGCTAGGTCATGTTGTTCTCTAACTAGACATAAACTATCTCACAGAATACCAACCTCAGACAAGGTTACTCTGAGATCATGATAAAAGGAGGTAAAGCAAGGCCATGTCATAATTCTGTCTAAGCACAGACAAAAACAAGGTCGCTATGCCACCCACAAAATATCAAACACCCCCTTACTCATCCAGAATTCATGACTGCTACTTCTTTATCAATTACAGTTTTATCTTCATTCTTGTCTCCACTCCTTGTCAATTAGGTTTGTTGAGATACACAATCATGGAAGTTCCCCTGTTTTCGGACAGCATGCAATCTTGTGTGAACCCCTGCTTCCTTAGATCCTCTTGCTCCAAATCAGCCAATCAAAACCAAAATCCAATGAAAGGTTCTTTTTAACCATCTCTTACACACCCCATGATTCCCAATACAGTAAGTATTAAATCAAACCTGTCTCAACTAGAATTGTATTCCTGGTGATCTTTGGCTGCAGGACATGGACACATTTTTGCTCTTTGTCTCAGTTTGTTACTAGTTATTTGAAATTGAGCAAATTATTTAGGTATTCTGGTCTTTGATTTTTCTCTATAAAATGGAGGTGTTTATATTTACCATAGGATTGTTAAGGTGTTTGTTGAGATAAGCAATTTAAAGTACCCTAATTGTGCAGGAACACAGGAATTAGTATTATTACTTCTCTCATTTTTTTTTTTTTTACATCTTTATTGGAGTATAATTGCTTTACAATGGTGTGTTAGTTTCTGCTTTATTACAAGGTGAATCAGTTATACATATACATATGTTCCCATATCTCTTCCCTCTTGTGTCGCCCTCCTTCCTACGCTCCCTATCGCACCCCTCTAGGTGGTCACAAAGCACTGAGCTGATCTCCCTGTGCTATGCGGCTGCTTACCACTAGCTATCTGTTTTACGTTTGGTAGTGTATATATGTCCATGCCACTCTCTCACTTTGTCACAGCTTACCCTTCCCCTTCCCCATATCCTCAAGTCCATTCACTAGTAGGTCTGTATCTTTAACCTGTCTTACCCCTAGGTTCTTCATAACATTTTTTTTTCTTAAAATCCATATATATGTGTTAGCATACGGTATTTGTCTTTCTCTTTCTGACTTACTTCACTCTGTATGACAGACTCTAGCTCCATCCACCTCATTACAAATAGCTCAACTTCGTTTCTTTTTATGGTTGAATAATATTCCATTGTATATATGTGCCACGTCTTCTTTATCCATTCAGCCGATGATGGACACTTAGGTTGTTTCCATCTCCTGGCTACTGTAAATAGAGCTGCAATAAACATTTTGGTACATGACTCTTTCTGAATTATGGTTTTCTCAGGGTATATGCCCAGTAGTGGGATTGCTGGGTCATATGGTAGTTCTATTTGTAGTTTTTTAAGGAAACTTCATACTGTTCTCCACAGTGGCTGAACCAATTCACATTCCCACCAGCAGTGCAAGAGTGTTCCCTTTTCTCCACACCCTCTCCAGCATTTATTATTTCTAGATTTTTTGATGATGGCCATTCTGACTGGTGTGAGATGATATCTCATTGTAGTTTTGATTTGCATTTCTCTAATGATTAATGATGTTGAGCATTCTTTCATGTGTTTGTTGGCCATCTGTATATCTTCTTTGGAGAAATGTTTATTTGGGTCTTCAGCCCATTTTTGGATTGGGTTGTTTGTTTGTTTGATACTGAGCTGCATGAGCTGCTTGTAAATTTTGGAGATTAATCCTTCATCAGTTGCTTCATTTGCAAATATTTTCTCCCATTCTGAGGGTTGTCTTTTGGTCTTGTTTATGGTTTCCTTTGCTGTGCAAAAGCTTTGAAGTTTCATTAGGTCCCATTTGTTTATTTTTATTTCCATTTCTCTAGGAGGTGGGTCAAAAAGGATCTTGCTGTGATTTATGTCATAGAGTGTTCTGCCTATGTTTTCCTCTAAGAGTTTGATAGTTTCTGGCCTTACATTTAGGTCTTTAATCCATTTTGAGCTTATTTTTGTGTATGGTGTTAGGGAGTGATCTAATCTCATACTTTTACATGTAGCTGTCCAGTTTTCCCAGCACCACTTATTGAAGAGGCTATCCTTTGTACACTGTACATTCCTGCCTCCCGTATCAAAGATAAGGTGACCATATGTGTGTGGCTTTATCTCTGGGCTTTCTATCCTGTTCCATTGATTTATCTTTCTGTTTTTGTGCCAGTACCATACTGTCTGGATTACTATAGCTTTGTAATATAGTCTGAAGTCAGGGAGCCTGATTCCTCCACCTCCGTTTTTCGTCCTCAAGATTGCTTTGGCTAGTTCTCCTGGTTCTAGTTCTAGTTCTGTGAAAAATGCCACTGGTAGATTGATAGGGATTGCACTGAATCTATAGATTGCTCTGGGTAGTATAGTCATTTTCACAATGTTGATTCTTCCAATACAAGAACATGGTATATCTCTCCACCTACTTGTATCACCTTTAATTTCGGTCATCAGTGTCTTATAATTATCTGCATACAGGTCTTTTGTCTCCTCAGGTAGGTTTATTCCTAGATATTTTATTCTTTTTGTTGCAATGGTAAATGGGAGTGTTTTCTTGATTTCACTTTCAGATTTTTCATCCTTAGTGTATAGGCATGCCAGAGATTTCTGTGCATTAATTTTGTATCCTGCTACTTTACCAAATTCATTGATTAGCTCTAGTAGTTTTCTGGTAGCATCTTTAGGATTCTCTATGTATAGTATCATGTCATCTGCAAACAGTGACAGCTTTACTTCTTCTTTTCCGATTTGGATTCCTTTTATTTCCTTTTCTTCTCTGATTGCTGTGGCTAAAACTTCCAAAACTATGTTGAATAAGAGTGGTGAGAGTGGGCAACCTTGTCTTGTTCCTGACCTTAGTGGAAATGCTTTCAGTTTTTCGCCATTGAGGATGATGTTGGCTGTGGGCTTGTCATATACGGCCTTTATTATATTGAGGAAAGTTCCCTCTACACCTACTTTCTGCAGGGTTTTTATCATAAATGGGTGTTGAATTTTGTCAAAAGCTTTCTCTGCATCTATTGAGATGATCATATGGTTTTTCTCCTTCAATTTGTTAATATGGTTAATCACATTGATAGATTTGCGTATATTGAAGAATCCTTGCATTCCTGGAATAAACCCCACTTGATCATGGTGTATGATCCTTTTAATGTGCTGTTGGATTCTGTTTGCTAGTATTTTGTTGAGGATTTTTGCATCTATGTTCATCAGTGATATTGGCCTGTAGTTTTCTTTCTTTGTGACATCCTTGTCTGGTTTTGGTATCAGGGTGATGGTGGCCTCGTAGAATGAGTTTGGGAGTGTTCCTCCCTCTGCTATATTTTGGAAGAGTTTGAGAAGGATAGGTGTTAACTCTTCTCTAAATGTTTGATAGAATTCGCCTGTGAAGCCATCTGGTCCTGGGCTTTTGTTTGTTGGAAGATTTTTAATCACAGTTTCAATTTCAGTGTTTGTGATTGGTCTCTTCGCATTTTCTATTTCTTCCTGATTCAGTCTTGGCAGGTTGTGCATGTCTAAGAATTTGTCTGTTTCTTCCAGATTGTCCATTTTATTGGCATAGAGTTGCTTGTAGCAATCTCTCATGATCTTTTGTATTTCTGCAGTGTGAGTTGTCACTTCTCCTTTTTCATTTCTAATTCTATTTATTTGAGTCTTCTCCCTTTTTTCTTGATGAGTCTGGCTAGTGCTTTATCAATTTTCTTTATCTTCTCAAAGAACCAGCTTTTAGTTTTATTAATCTTTGCTATCATTTCCTTCGTTTCTTTTTTATTTATTTCTGATCTGATCTTTATGATTTCTTTCATTCTTCTAACTTTGGAGTTTTTTTGTTCTTCTTTCTCTAATTGCTTTAGGTGCAAGGTTAGGTTGTTTATTCGATTGTTTCCTGTGTCTTAAGGTAGGATTGTATTGCTATAAACTTCCCTCTCAGAACTGCTTTTGCTGCATCCCATAGGTTTTGGGTCGTTGTGTCTCCATTGTCATTTGTTTCTAGGTATTTTTTGATTTCCTCTTTGATTTCTTCAGTGATTACTTCATTATTAAGTAGTGTATTGTTTAGCCTGCATGTGTTTGTATTTTTACAGATCTTTTCCTGTAATTGATATCTAGTCTCATAGCATTGTGGCCGGAAAAGATACTTGATACAATTTCAATTTTCTTAAATTTACCAAGTCTTGATTTGTAACCCAAGATATGATCTGTCCTGGAGAATGTTCCATGAACACTTGAGAAAAATGTGTATTCTGTTGTTTTTGGATGGAGTGGCCTATAAATATCGATTAAGTCCAACTTGTTTAATGTATCATTTAAAGCTTGTGTTTCCTTCTTTATTTTCATTTTGGATGATCTGTCCATTGGTGAAAGTGGGGTGTTAAAGTCCCCTACTATGAATGTGTTACTGTCGATTTCCCCTTTTATGGCTGTTAGTATTTCCCTTATGTATTGAGGTGCTCCTATGTTGGGTGCATAAATATTTACAATTGTTATATCTTCTTTTTGGATCGATCCCTTGATCACTATGTAGTGTCTACTTTGCCTCTTCTAATAGTCTTTATTTTAAAGTCGATTTTGTCTGATATGAGAATTGCTACTCCAGCTTTCTTTTGCTTTCCATTTGCCTGGAATATCTTTTTCCATCCCCTCACTTTCAGTCTGTATGTGTCCCTAGGTCTGAAGTGGTTCTCTTGTCGATAGCATATATATGGGTCTTGTTTTTGTATCCATTCAGCCAGTCTGTGTCTTTTGGTGGGTGCATTTAATTCATTTACATTTAAGGTAATTTTCGATATGTATGTTCCTATTCTCATTTTCTTAATTGTTTTGGGTTTGTTATTGTAGGTCTTTTCCTTCTCTTGTGTTTCTTGCCTAGAGAAGATCCTTTAGCATTTGTTGTAAAGCTGGTTTGGTGGTGCTGAACTCTCTCAGCTTTTGCTTGTCTATAGAGGTGTTAATTTCTCCATCAAATCTGAATGAGATCCCTGCTGGGTAGAGTAATCTTGGTTGCAGGTTATTCTCCTTCATCACTTTAAATATGTCCTGCCAGTGCCTTCTGGCTTGCAGAGTTTCTGCTGAAAGATCAGCTGTTAACCTTATGGGGATTCCCTTGTGTGTTATTTGTTGTTTTTCCCTTGATGCTTTTAATTTGTTTTCTTTGTATTTGATTTTTGACAGTTTGATTAATATGTGTCTTGGCATGTTTCTTCTTGGATTTATCCTGTATGGCACTCTCTGTGCTTCCTGGACTTGATTAACTATTTCCTTTCCCATATTAGGGAAGTTTTCAACTATAATCTCTTCAAATATTTTCTCAGTCCCTTTCTTTTTCTCTTCTTCTTCTGGAACCCCTATAATGTGAATGTTGGTGCGTTTAATGTTGTCCCAGAGGTCTCTGAGACTGTCCTCAGTTCTTTTCATTCTTTTTTCTTTTTTCTGCTCTGCAGTAGTTATTTCCACTATTTTATCTTCCAGGTCACTTATCTGTTCTTCTCCCTCAGTTATTCTGCTATTGATCCCTTCTAGAGTATTTTTAATTTCATTTATTGTGTTGTTCATCGTTGTTTGTTTCATCTTTATTTCTTCTAGGTCCTTATTAAATGTTTCTTGCATTTTGTCTATTCTATTTCCACGGTTTTGGATCATCTTTACTATCATTATTCTGAATTCTTTTTCAGGTAGGCTGCCTGTTTTCTCTTCATTTGTTAGGTCTGGTGGGTTTTTATCTTGCTCCTTCATCTTCTGTGTGTTTTTCTGTCCTCTCATTTTGCTTATCTTACCGTGTTTGGGGTCTCCTTTTTGCAGGCTGCAGGTTCATAGTTCCCGTTGTTTTTGGTGTCTGTCCCCAGTGGCTAAGGTTGGTTCAGTGGGTTGTGTAGGCTTCCAGGTGGAGGGGACTAGTGCCTGTGTTCTAGTGGATGAGGCTGGTTCTTGTCTTTCCGGTGGGCAGGTCCACGTCTGGTGGTGTGTTTTGGGGTGTCTGTGGACTTATTATGATTTTAGGCAGCCTCTCTGCTAATGGGTGGGGTTGTGTTCCTGTCTTGCTAGTTGTTTGGCATTGGATGTCCAGCACTGTAGCTTGCTGGTCGTTGAGTGAAGCTGGGTGCTGGTGTTGAGATGGAGATCTCTGGGAGATTTTCGCTGTTTGATATTTTGTGGAGCTGGGAGGTCTCTTGTGGACCAGTCTCCTGAAGTTGGCTCTCCCACCTCAGAGGCACAGCACTGACTCCTGGCTGCAGCACCAAGAGCCTTTCATCCACACGGTTCAGAATAAAAGGGAGAAAAAGTAGAAAGAAAGAATTAGTAGAAGAAGAAAGAAAAGAAAGAAAGAACGAAAGAAAGAAAGAAAGAAAGGAGGGATGGATGGAGGGAGGGAGGGAGGAAGGAAGGAAGGAAGGAGGGAAGAATGGAAAAAAGAAAGAAAGAAGATAGAGTAAAATAAAATAAAGTAAGATAAAATATAATAAATCTATTAAAATAAAAAAATAATTATTAAGAAAAAAATTAAAAAAACAAAAACAAAAAAACGGACGGATAGAACCCTAGGACAAATGGTGGAAGCAAAGCAATACAGACAAAATCTCACACAGAGGCATAGACATACACACTCACAAAAAGAGGAAAAGGGGAAAAAATCATAAATCTTGCTCTCAAAGTCCACCTCCTCAATTTGGGATGATTCATTGTCTATTCATGTATTCCACAGATACAGGGGACATCAAGTTGATTGTGGAGATTTAATCCGCTACTCCTGAGGCTGCTGGGAGTGATTTCCCTTTCTCTTCTTTGTTTGCACAGCTCCCGGGTTTCAGCTTTGGAGTTGGCCCCGCCTCTGCGTGTAGGTCGCCGGAAGGTGCCTGTTCTTTGCTCAGACAGAATGGGGTTAAAGGAGCCACTGATTCGGGGTCTTCGGCTCATTCAGGCCGTGGTGCGGGAGGGGTACGGAGTGTTGGGCGAGCCTGCGGCAGCAGCGGCCGGCATGACGTTGCACCAGCCTGAGGCGCGCCGTGCGTCCTCCCGGGGGAGTTGTCCGTGGATCCCGGGACCCTGGCAGTGGCAGGCTGCACAGGCTCCCGGGAGGGGAGGTGTGGATAGTGACCTGTGCTCGCACACATGCTTCTTGGTGGTGGCAGCAGCAGCCTTAGCGTCTCATGCCCGTCTCTGGGGTCTGCGCCGTTAGCCGCGGCTCGCGCCCGTCTCTGGAGCTCCTTTAAGCAGCGCTCTTAATCTCCTCTCCTCGCGCACCAGGAAACAAAGAGGGAAGAAAAAGTCTCTAGCCTCTTCGGCAGGTCCAGACTTTTTCCCGGACTGCCTCCCGGCTAGCCGTGGTGCACTAACCCCTTCAGGCTGTGTTCACGCCGCCAACCCCAGTCCTCTCCCTGCGCTCTGACCGAAGCCCGAGCCTCAGCTCGCAGCCTCGCCCGCCCCGGCGGGTGAGCAGACAAGCCTCTTGGGCTGGTGAGTGCTGGTCAACACTGATCCTCTGTGTGGGAATCTCTCCGCTTTGCTCTCTGTACCCCTGTGGCTGCGCTCTGCTCTGTGTCTCTGAAGCTCCCCCCCTCCTCCGCCACCCGCAGTCTGCCCGCGAAGGGGCTTCCTAGTGTGTGGAAACCTTTCCTCCTTCATAGCTCCCTCCCACTGGTGCAGGTCCCGTCCCTATTCTTTTGTCTCTGTTTATTCTTTTTTCTTTTGCCCTACCCAGGTACTTGGGGAGTTTCTTGCCTTTTGGGAGGTCTGAGGTCTTCTGCCAGCATTCAGTAGGTGTTCTGTAGGAGTTGTTCCACGTGTAGATGAATTTCTGATGTATCTATGGGGAGGAAGGTGATCTCTGCATCTTACTCTTCAGCCATCTTCCTAAAGTCTATTTCTCTCATTTCATAATATTTTCTCCTTTTCCTTCCTTTTCTGATTTTCCCCAAATTCAGTCATAATAATCTTCTCAGTTGTTTGATCTATGATTTGTAACTCATATGATTTTTTAAATCTACAAAGGAAACCTTCCTTTCGGGATTTCCCTTGGCCGTCCCGTGGTTAGGACTCTGCACTTCCACTGAAGGGGGCACGGGTTCTGTCCCTGGTCAGGGAACTAAGATCCTGCATGCCGTATGGCACAGCCAAAAGAAAAGAAGAGAAAAAGAGACCTTCCTTTGAACTGTTTAATTGGGAATCAGAATTTTGACAATTCAGCAGGTTTATAACCATTGTCCTGACTTTGCTTTACTATCACCATAGTTGAGAAAAAATTCTGCTGCCCTTGGAAATCATCTATTGACAACCCTGAGTTCCAGGGTGTGAACTGGGCAATGTGGACACAAATGAATTAGATGTCATCCTTCCATCAAATAACACGTGTTCATCTCCAGTAATATGTGAACTATCAGCCATACTAATAGTTCTTAAATATGTTTCTAATCCAATATGTCTGGTATTTATGACACAGTCCTGTAGTCATAGTGCTACACCAAGCTTCTCATTTGGTGAGATGGGATTCACTGACAAATTGGACAATAAATCCAGAGGCTAATCCAATTCAAATACACCCTCAAAATACTTAAATAGAAATCTGACAGATATAAAAGGAGGAATTGAAAAAATTCTGCATTCACTGGGAATTATAATAGAAACTATAAATTAAGCAGGAAAAAATAATGAGACGATTTGGAGAATTTGAACAACACAAGAAACTATCATCTTCATTACATTTATGTGTGTGTGTGTGTGTGTGTAGCTTCACCCAATAAACCAAGCAAAATCATAGTTTTTAGACATATGTAGAACATTTACAGAGTTTGACCCCATCCTATCCCATAAAGGAAGTCTTAAGAAATATCAAAGAATTGGTAATACATGGACAACCTTCTCT
This sequence comes from Lipotes vexillifer, assembly GCF_000442215.2. Taxonomy (NCBI): domain Eukaryota; kingdom Metazoa; phylum Chordata; class Mammalia; order Artiodactyla; family Lipotidae; genus Lipotes; species Lipotes vexillifer. Next base: position 829,122 of record NW_006778096.1, on the reverse strand, counting down.
GGCCAAAATTTAATAAAACTAAAAATAAGCAATAGATTTGGAGGCTTTCAGGTTCTCTTTTCCAATACTCAAGGCATCTCTGGCTTTGTGTAGCTCTTTGGGACCCTGTGCCACTGCCGTTGAAGTCAAAAGCCAATGACTTTAAGAACTCAGTACGTGATGACGCTTCATCCCTTTGCTTTTTCATCCTTCCAAAACTTCCCCAACATCTACTGCCTGGAAGACTGCTTTAAAAAACATTAAGAAAGAAAACTAGAACAGATATAAACCAATAGAAAAGGCAGTAGACCAGTGTAAGCAGGAATAAGCATAGCTTTGGTTGACAGAAAGAGTTAGATAGTATTCTTGGGTCTGGTATGACTAGTGCAAGAGAACTGGGTAGGAAGAAATAGGGCATATGATTGAGCGTGAAGAGAGCAACCAAATCAAGCAGCTTTGGGAAAATTTACACAGAGAAGTTTAGACTGGAAGCAATGAACAATGAGCAACAACTTTGTTTTCTGAAATTATAACATTGGGTTCTTAGGAAATTCAATTGGGCAACTGTATAGACAGTATTTCAAGGAGGAGAGACAGAACTTCGAGTAAGCACATTTATGAGGTTATAAATGCTTGGTACCAAAAAATGTCAGAATCAGGCAAGTGAGTAATTAAACGATAGTATGCACCAGTATAAGAAACCAATGTTCTGGTTATTGCTTCTAGGGTGGTGTTCTCAAGTTATCCCTAATAAATATTTTTATATGGGCTAAGTAATTTAATGAGAGCAAGAAGTTCATACACCATTGTACAAAGAAAAGTGAAAAAAGAGAGGAGCTCAGTAGCAAAGAATGACTGAGGGAGTGATTTTATAATTGATGAAGATACGAGTACCACCGTGCTTACCACCTCCACTTCTCACTCTGCCAAAACACACTGGCAAGTTGGAAAAAATGGTAATCCAGGAAGATAAATCCGTTCTTTCATCCATATAAGAAAAAACTGAGTGTGATGCTAAAGGGCATTTTGAATTTAATCCAATCCAGCTATAATCTTACATTTTATAAGCTTCCACTTGGCATAAAGAGCCCCAATGTTGATATCCAAGGAGGAAAGAAGGGAAATAATACTTTGACAGCTTTTTTCCCCTAGTGTTTTCTTTCTTATACCTTTTCCCTTATGACTTTTTCTTTATCTTTATATTTGAGTTGGGGAAATTAGTATGAAGATGAATGAAAAAACGCTATCATGCCTTTTTGGTTGTTGTTCTGATATATCTTAAAAAAAAAATGGTACTGATGAACCTAGTGGCAGTGCAGGAATAAAGATGCAGACGTAGAGAACGGGCTTGCGGACACGGAGGGGAAGGAGAAGCTGGGACGGAGTGAGAGAGTAGCATTGACATATATACACTACCAAATGTAAAATAGATAACTAGTGGGAAGCAGCTACATAGCACAGGGAGATCAGCTCCATGCTCTGAAACCACCTAGAGGGGTATGGTAGGGAGGGTGGGAGGGAGGCTCAAGAGGGAGGGGATATGGGGATATATGTATACATATAGCTGATTCACTTTGTTGTACAGCAGAAACTAACACAACATTGTAAAGCAATTATACTCCAATAAAGATATTAAAAAATTTTAAATATCTTGGAAAAGGTTAAAATGACTAATTTTTCTTTAATATTGAAGCAGTATGGATTTTAATTTAGTTTTTATTATATATTGAAATAAATTCCACTCAAATAATGATTTACTTAAAATTCAGGACCCTAGATATTTTTGGAAATAATTTTATACTCTTAATTAATTACATGTATAATTTATTATATTATAGATGCATAAAATAAAAATACAACCCCATTGATTCAATCATGTATAATAACATAGAGTGATTCAAAGAAATTTTGAGCTCCTGTTTTAATTCAATATCCTTATTTGCAGTATAAATGAACATTTAGTAAAATTTTACTGTACAATTATCGAAATAACTTTTCTTAACAATATATTTCATGTAGTTTTTTTATTACTCTTCTTACTTTAATGTAAAATTTCACAGAATTGTAATTTAATGCACATTTTAAATAAAAAGGTATTTTCATAACTATTGTAGCTACTAGCTACAAAACACCTCTGAGCACCATCATCGGAACAGAGCTCCCACATCATAACTAGCTCAATAAAACTGGTTAAACATTTACTCAGGAAATAAATAAAAACCAATTCTGCCTTCAGTTAAAAAAAGGACAGCCTGAGGTATGCAGATGATCAACAGACTCAGCTGTCATTTAAAAAAATGTTCAGATACTGAAATTTTCATTTAATTACCTTTTGAACTTTGATAGTATTTTATAAATCATAAGGCTGTGTTAGTCAGGGTCCCAGCAGGAAACAGATGACACAATCAATTGAGTAATTGAGGGACTACTTCCAAAGTCATGGACAGGATTTAGAGATACCAGTAAGGTACTGTGAAGTTCCCTGGGGCTAACAACTGTTTGAAGTCATGTTTATCCCAAGACTTGAAAGGACACCAGGACAGAGTGGTTCCTAGAATAGAGAGAAATGGAGAGGGTCATCTGACAGGAGCTGTGGTCTTTGGTAGTAACCTGTCAGGGAGGAAGCATGGAGAATAAATACCCAAACTTCATTCTCCTTTCTACCCTGTGGTGCTTCCCATTGACTAAAGTCATAAGTAAGCCTCAGTGCATGGGGCCCTGTTGATGCACTTTGTACTAGTTAGCTTTACTTGCAAGACACAGAGCTCAAGGAAGGACTGAAATTAGGTATGGGAGAAAAACAGAACACAGCCAGCTTATGGGCTCAGAAGGATAATTTAGGCATTCACTCAGAAAATGTTTATTGAACATCTGTTATATACTATGTATTGTGCTAGGCACTGGGGCTAAAAATATGAACAGACCATAATTCTCACAAGTAGAAAAACAACCTGGGTTTTTTTCCCCTTTTTCTGAAACATACAGATTAAAAAGGGACTAAGGAAAACAAAAATAGGAAAACATTCACTATAAAGAAAAGATATTATGAAGTATAAAATAGTCACTCGTAGAAAAAAATATAGTAAGAACTACTTTGCATCCCAGCCTCCATCTGCCTTGAAAGATAAAGGCTTGTAAAAATTATTCTGGACCTAAAAATTCCTATAAATGAATAGTAGGCCCAAGTTATATGAGGAGGCATAGGGAATTGACTCATGCTTAATAAACCCTGCAATTAATGAAACCTTGTTCCTCGGCTACTCCTTCCTCTGGGGAGCTCTCAGTATTTTACAGCCCTTGTCAAAGAAACCTTATAACTCCTCCGTGTTATAAAGAATGGAATAAGTGTGACAGCGGGGTGGGTATTTTTTCTCCCTCTTCTGTACCTGGGATCCTTTACCAGGGAATCAATGCTTTGCAGCTCTATCCTTTGGATTTTATACAGCTACTAACGGGTAGCTTTTCTCTGCCTGCAGTAAATATGCCATGGTTGCTGGAGATCATACATCATCCAGTGGTTAATTTTTTAATTAATTCAAAGGATATTAACTAAACTTTCGTATTTTTGACCAAATAAATAAATAAATAAACACCACCTTCCTTAGTTTTTCTTTGACCTTAAGTTTAATTCTGTACTTGATAAAATGTTCTGTGGTGCATATCTAGACTGAGTGTGACATAGACAGTGGTGACAAAAATGACCCATTTAATAATGGATTGTTTTCTTATTCTACTCTCAATTGCTTAAAAAAAGACCTGACTGCTTATGCACATATTGTCGGGATTGATTCATATGGGTTCATAAAGCCATTGTGAGTTTCTTCCAGGGGCTTATCTAGCCTCTGCTATCAATGTCATTAAGACTGGCAGCAGAAGCAAGAGGATGCCCTTCCCAGCCAGGCAAGACACCTTAGTGTTTTGTATTCCTGAAACTCTGACAGATGGATGAAAGTTCCCCATTAGGAAATGAGATAACCTAGATATCAACTGGGATTTCCTGACCCCTTGAGACTCACCTGGACATCTGTTCATGCCTAATGGAAGCCAAAGAAGTCCTCAAGCTTCTGCACTTTGAGGGGAGGGTGGTGCCTGTGTTTTCTAGGTCCCTTCTACCTCTCATTTCCTTCTCTTCTGACATATAGTCATTGTAATGGCATTTATGCAGACATGAAGCAGACTCTACCCTAACTTCCCCCAAATATGCACCCCTCATACAAAGTATCTTCAAGAGTTGTAGAATCGGAGAAGTGTGAGAAGGTAAAAGGTCATTTATAGTGGAAATAACTTCAAATTGAACCCTGGCACTTTAAAATATTAGTCTCTCCATTTCCAGAAAATTTCCACTGATCCTCCCAATCTAAGGACCTCCGCATCTCAGCTTCTTTCTTGCCCACCCATCTGCTTCCTTCTCTCTGAATGTCCCTCTGTGCTCGCCTCCTTCCAAAGAGAGATTAAAACTCATCTCCTTGTCTCAGGCAGGCTTGTTCATCCTTTAGCTTTGTTGTGGCTTCTCCTACCAAGACCCATATTCTCAGGATCTTACCATACCAAGTGCCTTATCAAGGTTCTTCCCCAAAGAAAGACCTATTCTCTCTCTAAAGGGCAAACGGACGATTATTAAGGTAATAGCATTTTCCACTTTGCCATGGTGGAACATATACTTCCTAACAAGATAACCTAGTATTTCCTTTTCTTTTCCTGTAACCTTGAGAGATGAAGAACGAATTCTGCTTACATAATAAAGTAATTACAAATTTGGCAGCTGTGTGTTTTTGACAATAGAAGTGCATTGTTTCACAGAGTACTGATAGTATCATTTGAAACTCTGAGCACATATGCAGTGCTTTGGCTGGTGGGTTAAGTACAGTCTTGCATAGATATGGGAACCAAATAGGAAGATATAAGATGTGCTAGGATTAAGTTGTATATTTTCAGATTTTTTTTCTTTGGTTTCTGAACCTTGAACAGCAGGACAGGTGATATGATTTTTAAAGACCTGAGAAGATCAATCCTAATTTTCTACATTATTTACAAACCAGCTTTTGGATATCTAAAATCCCTTTCAACCAAAGTTTGCTCTTCTGAGAATAAGTAGTACTAAGATAGGACCACAGGAAATATGCATTGAGCACCTGAAGGGGAGGGGAGTGAGTGAGAAAGGGAAGGACTGCAGTCACCTAAGCTAAATCTTAGCCGTGCTAGGAAAGCAGCAGAAGAGAAGGCAGGATTGATGCCATTAAAGTGACTTCCTGGTTATGTCTCTGCCCTTTACTATTCAAAGTATGTATTAAATTAAGAAGCTCACTGGTTGGAGGCAAAGTGGATGTCACATGATTTTTGTATCTTGGAAGAGAACATGGAACGGGGCTCAAGTTCAGATCTATTTCAGTGTTATGAGTGTAAAAAACAAAGAAAAAGAAGATATTGGGGTGTAGAAGACTTATCAGGGTCGAAGAGAAAGTAGATGGAAGTTGGAAGATATTCTTTTGTCATTTATGTTCCAGTACTCTTTTAATTTGATTTAAAGTGAATAATTTACCTCATGAACAAAAATGCTCTCATGGTCCAGATTCCAAGATGTGCTCCAGATTATAACACCTGCAAATGAAAAATATCAAGATGGTACCTACAGATCAGGACAATGGACAGCATCAGCTAAGGACATCTTTGACAAGGCTGGGGAGCTCCTCTTAGAGATGTTTTGTTTTTGTTTTTGTTTTCTTTTTATTGAATATTTACAATATTGGGTTAGTTTCAGGTATACAGCATAATGATTCAGTTTTTTGTTTTATTTTGTTTTCAGCAAATATCTTAAATATATTCAGAGTCAAGGCCTCTCCCGGTATGATTACACTGTTATAATCTTGCCACATGGCTTCCCAGAGTAAAGCAAAACAAGCTCTATTTGAAGAGATCCTTACGGACACTCTTTGGCTGACCATATTCAGCATATAGTTTACATACAGATCAATAAAGATTGAGTTCCAATTGAATCTGAGTCCTGGCTTCTAATGGTTTCCTCTAAATTATAAGCGGATCACTTTTGCATCTTCCTAACTGAATCAGGGATTTTAACTTATTTACTTTCACAGACTATGACCTAGGAGTACAAATGCTCACCTAACTAAAAGCCTAGTGGACCACTTAGCAGAAAGCTTTTTCCCCTCTTCATGCCTACTTATAGAAATCCAATAGGGCTTTGCTACCCCAGCTATCACAAGCTGCTCTGCGTTTTAAAAGGTTGTCTTTGTCTGTTTGATAACATCTGCTCCACACTCTGGTCATATGGTAGCCCTTAGGAAACAGTTCTCTAAGGCAGAAGCATATTTCATAAGATTCATATGATTTACAAACAAGAATTTTAAGTTCTAATTAGTACTTTCAGGGTGATTCATGCAAAAGAAAGATTTCCATTTGCATGTCAATGAAAACCTGCTGCCTTAGAAACCCTTGCTAAACTATGTAATTAATCTTTGTACATGAGGAAGGATTTATTTTTCTTACTTCCAGTTCTCAGGAACAGATTCAGACAGCCTTAGTGTCTTAGATATTTAAAACATCCATGATTATTGCACCATGAGGTTTTAGGTTTGGTATGTGATGTGAGGAGAGAAAAACATCTAGTCCTCAAAGAGTTCCTTTTCTTTTACTATAATAGCCCTATTGTTTCCCTCTTCCTTCTCCCTTCCTCCTACTTTCCTCTCTCTTGTCTTTTCCTCCTCTTCCTTTCTGCTTCTGCCTTTCCTTCTCCAGCATTGTATTTCTCTTTTAGAAATATTTAGGACCAGTGCTTGCTGTGTGGTAACTTTGATTTTGTTAGCTCTTACATTAGGATTACTCATTTTCACACTGTGCAATTATTAATTAAAAAATGCTTTATTTTAAAGTTCTTTCAAATTTTAGCTAAGCACTACCATGATAATTGGATTTCTAATTTTTAGATATTACATTATTTTTTTAAACGTTGGCTCCTTTGTCCAATAAGCTGATTCAGTGGAAAGAATTAATACACAACTGGAACCTGAGAGATATTTGTAGCAGTAAGTAAGAGGTACTTAATTCCTTAGGTTAGATGCATATAATGCTTGTGAAAGAAGTGATTATATATATATATATCTTATATGTGAGTTCCGTCTCTTTCTCTCTATATATATATCTTATATATGAGTTCCGTCATTTCAGTATACCTTCTTTTGGAATCCAGACCAGAATTACCCTTTATTGTTTTCATAGTATTTTGTAAATTTGGGATTGTGTATCATTCAAACTAGCAAGAATGAAAGTTCTCCCTTCCCATGACCACATTGATTCTGGTTTGATCTAAGTTGAGTTGATCAGAGTTTTTCTTGCGATTTGTGCTGGAGCTCTCAGGAAACATACAACATGTAGGACAGGGACCAGCAGCGGTTACCTTGCTGCCCTAGGAAAAGATTCTCTCTAAAAGCAAAGCTAAACAGAGGCAGGTGGTGTTGGATGAGAGCAAGAAAGGAGAGTGAGAGAGCTGATGCCATCGACTGCATTCCTGGAGCTTTACACGTGGAAGGTACTATATATATATGTGTGTGCCCCAAAAAAATCAGGGAGGAAAAATGGAGCATGGCACATCTGGGACTTTAAATGTTTGTAGTAGCTGAGGTTTCAGGGTGCTGGTTGTTTAGTGGCAAGGATGAGCTGAAAGTATATAAGGGACTGATTACGAGAAGGACCTTGATTGCCAAGTTAAGGAGCTTGGATTTGCCCCTGAAGGCAATAAGGAGCCATTAAAGGCATTTAAGCAGGCATCTGACATGGCTAGATTTGCCCAAAGCTGATCTGTGTTGAGGAAATATGTAACGTTGGAATGATTTTTAAATATCAACATTGCTGTTTTCATTCAGAAGCATCAAATCAATAGTAGGAAAATTTGAAGGTCTAAATCTAACTCTTAAAAATCAATTAAAAAAGAACAACTGTGAGTTTATCTTGTCATTTATGATATTATAAAACAGTGTGGAGACATTGTTATGAATATATCGATTTGATCTTAGAGATTCCAGTTATATTATAAAAGGAAAGTTAGCAAATAAAAAGCACTACAACTGCTGAAATCTGAATCAGTAGAAATAACTAAATTTAGAAAATAGAAGAATTAACTTTAGAGTGAGGTACTACAATGGGAATTACTTTGGTTCTATTGTTTCAGAAGAGACAGCCATATTCAGAAATCAATTAAACCATAAATGTGTAAATATTCTATATATTTAAGATAATGCAAACTGTAATACCTGTATATCAAGTGCGCTCAAATTTAAATAATATTTTTATATTAATATACAGTGCTTTTCAGTGTGAAAAGTTCTTTTCTATCTATGTTTGCTAATCCCAACATCTCTGTGATTCGGGCTCTGCAGCTTACTTTACAGATAAGGAAACTGAGGCTCGAAGATGGTAGTACTAATGTGCTCAAGGGCACACAGAGAATCTGGCCAAACTGAGATTTGTATGTGTCTGAATCTAAAGCCCAGGACTTTTTGGTTTGTTTTTGCTTCAAATACTGTATTCCTTACTTTTTAAGACAGCATAACAGCTGACCAAGGGCAGCCAGGTAGCTGAGTCAGGAATTACATGTCTACCCTGTATGGTGGATGCTTGGGGTGAGTCTGGCACAGTCTAGTGGAACCAGAGCCTTGCACTACTCTTCTGCAAGTGAGCCTTTTCCTTAGGCTTTTGATTGCAGTATCTGGTAATACTGCAGACACTGCAGTATTACTGCAAATACCTCTGGTGTTTCAGTTCCCTGAAGGAGAGTGATCTTGCGCTTGATCTTTTGCCCTTGAGTCTTTTTTCTCTTTTACTTCTCCTTGCCAGCCAAGATAAAGGTTAGAATCTCTTCCCAGTATTAATGTGACTAAGCACCCAGTTCACATTCCTTCCGATGGGTTGATAGCCAAGTATCAATATTTTTCACCCAACTTGAGGCATTTCATTGTCTGAACTCTTACTGTAGACTTGGTTAGGTAAGAATGCCAGTCTAAATCAACATGGGCCGCACAGGCTTTTGGATGCTGGATTTTCACTTAATGCCTATTCCCTCAGGGATGAGTACTTAGAGCTCCTGGATGCCACTGTGTCTTATGTATTTTGGTGCCAGCAGTACCTCTTCGGTCTGTTGCCTGGCTAACTCCTACCCAGTCTTCTACTCTCAGCTCACACATTTCTTTCTCCCCAAACCTTTCCAGACAGCATTAGTGTTAATTTAGGTTTTTCTTCCGTGAGTTCCCACTTGTATTACAGTGGATTTCACATTGTATTGCAAATGTCTATTTCTCAGACTCAGCAACGTCTTAGATGGACGGCCTGTGTTTTCGTCTTTTTAGTTCCAGGGTCATTTATAAAGAGTCTGGAGCCAATGAATGTCTGTGGGACTAAAGACTGACTGCCTGAGTGAAAACAATGGGCCTTTGAAATAATGAAAAAACAAATAAAATCCCTAAATATATGTCTTACATGTATAGACAATTTCTATGAATAACTTACACTTTTGGCCTTTAGAATTATTGGAAGAGCCTCTTGGTGGACATGCACTAGGAAACACAGGCAAAGAGAAATGAGCTAATATTTATTTAGGACCTTGTCCTAGGACTGATTAGAACTGGCTTATGTATATGTTATCCCATTTAATCTTTACAGTAATTCCATAGGCAAATGTATTCTATCTCTTCCTTTTATGAATGAACTAAGTTTTAAAGAAGTTGAATTACCTTCCACTAAATTCTAACATTTAGTAAGTAAAGATGGAACAGAATCACAGGAGAGAAAGCTCAAAAGTCTGATAGACTTAAATTTTAATACTTGCTCTCCATGTAATGTCTAAAATTTGGGGTATTTATTCTCCCTAAGATTCTTCTGTGTATATGCACATTTGTGTATATGGGCACATTTGTGTGTATGAACCATGGACCTGAGAATGCCTGATTATGAGTTTGTTGCAAGGATAAATGAGCTGATACACATAAAGTGTGGCCAGATGGTGATTATTCTGCTTTCAAAGCCCAATAATTAATGAGTACTATACAGTCTTCTCTCTATACTAAGCTTTCCTCAGAAAAAGCAAATCACTGCCATATCATGGATATCAGTGAACAGTTTGGGTCTTCGTTAGCTGAAAAGTGGGCAAAGGAACATCCTCAAACCATTCCTGAGGGATTTTACTCCTAAGATGTTCCTTGAGGAACGATAACAGTCCAAGGCAGACGTAGAAGTGAGCTCCTGTCTGTAATGCTCCCAGGAGGATCCAACCCTGGGACAATGATTGGACCAACCAGCGTAGTGTCTCATCCACTGAAGCCTGACATGTAGGACATCTGACTACATTGGATCGTGTTCGAATTGACTTCATTGCGGTCTCTGCGTACTGGCAATTGCTTTAGCTATTTGGAGTTCTCCAGAGCAAAGGATCCAGCAAGGAGTACTCTTAGCATTTCCAGGCACCCTGCTAGCGTAGAGCTGGTGAGATCCATCTGAGGGATCTCATCATTACCCTTTATTTTTGGAGGGTAAGGACCAAGTCCAGGGCTGACAAAGCACCAGCTGACTAACTCACTGAGGTAATCCACAAAAAAGAAAAGGGAAAAAAATGCCTATCTAGTACATATGACATGGAAATACTGCCTACGTGTGGAAAAAGTTTAAAAAATGTGACAAAGTAATAAAGTCTCTTTTTATAAATTGGAGAATATTCATCAGAGAAAGTTAAGGGGAAAAAATCAAGGGAGATAAAAACATTTCTCTGTCTGTAGTGGCTGTCAAGGCATTGTGCTTACGGATGCTACATTAACTGTCTAAAGCACGCTCCTGTGCTTCTTAAGGCAGTAGAAGCTTTCAGGGCCAAGTGGAGCTGCACTTCACAGTTCCTCTTAATGAAGTCAGTGTGAGCCCTCTGAATAGAAATGCCTCAAAAGGATGTAGAATGGAATGAGAATCAGGTTCACCCAAAATGATAAAAACCATACAGATGAAGTAAAAGAAATTTTACCTTAGAGCATTGACAAAGATTGTCTCAGCTCCTTGGGGAGCTCAGTCCTGTGTTGGCAGCATTCATGGTAGAATTTCCTTCGTGGAACTTGGCTTTCAAAAAGCCGCCAAAACTTGAATCAGAGGGTCTTGTGAAAACAGAAGTTGGCATTTTTAAAACTTTATGAGTTATTAGGGAAGTCCCCTCAAATGAAATTAACTTTAGATCATGGAAAACAATGGCAAAAGCCTATAAAGCACAATTCACGTACTGCAGATGAGCTAAAATATAATAGCTAACTCATTGAGTGGGTGGAGAGGGTTTAAGAATTACTTTTAGAAGGGCTAAAAGAGTTCAGAGCTGTTTCTTAAAAATATCTTATTTCATTGCAGGAAGATCTCTCCCTGCTCTTATTGAAGATTTGTCTCTGTTAGTCATGATTTCTTACCCTTACCTACAATCTATGATTAATTTTTTTTTATAACACTCTGTTTTATGAAAAGCTTTTTTTCTTTTCTTTTTTTAAATCCAATCTTACCTGTGATTAGTCCTGCCCTACTTTCCCATGTCACCTTCAAAAAAGTGGTAAAGCCCAAGTTTCCTCCAAAAATAGACATTATTTGAGTCTCCTTGTTCTATAGCTGTGGTGTCATTAGGGACTTCTGTGGCAGTGCAGATACTAAGAAGAAATATGTCATTCGGTTCTGAGGTCAGCCTGGTTTAGGGAGGAAAGAGCAATCTGGTGGTGAAACACCCTACAAAATAATATCTCTGATTGAATTCACAGAAAGCTCGCTGGAATTAAAAGACACCACCAATATTTTTTTCCTGCTAACCAGGGCTGTATCTATCTGACCTAGATTATCAGACTGTGAAAAGTGGATATGAGTCCTCTGCAAAGTAAAGTCTTAAGGTCTTGGGACTGAAAAGAAGCTCAAGAGCTTCCTATTGCAACACTTCTAATTCTTGGATCTGTCTTCAATAATTTCTCCAGGTGGTTCTCTAGTCTTTTTATATAGATTTCTAACAAAAAACCTAGTAGTCATGGGAATATGAGCTCTTTGAGGGCATGGGGACTGGTTTTTTTCTCCCCCACTGTTATCATCTCTTGAGTCTAAACAGTACTTAGTATCTATTATAACCTTACTAAAAATTTGATGAATGAATTAAAGAATGAAGGACCACTATGAACTACTTTTAACTGCATAGTAATTTTGGCATAAAAACATATATGTGACCTACTTTCTACTCCTCCTCTAGCCATCTCTCCTTTACCCCTTCCTCCTCCTTTCCTTGTGTGGCAGGCATAGAAATCACCTATCCTAGAAGCAAGAAGCTAACACTTAGCTGTGTGTACACCCAAGGTAACTTCTTATCTGTTCTTGTCATTAATGTGTTTAAAGAAGACTAATTTAATACAAATTAAGGGGTCACTAGCTAGGTGACCCATTTTACTTAACTTCTATGTGTCTCAGTTTTTTTATCTGTAAAATGGAGATAATAATTGCATCTCCCTGAGATGTTTGTGTGAATACCCAGTGCCATGTTGTATATAAAGTACTTCAGAATGGTACCTGACATATAGTTGGCACGCAATAAACATTAGAAAGTTGATGCCTTATGAAATAGTGTTTACTACGTTTATTCATCTTTGACTATTCTGGTTATTTCTCACTGCAAAACAAATCACTGCTTTCATTATTCTGTGCATTGGTTGAGCTCAGATGTGTGATTCTCACTATGGTTTCTCACATGTGTAAGCGAGGACCCAGAGACATCTGAATACTTGCCTGAATTGGATGTCTAAGAGGGCACACAACATGGCTGGTAGCTGAAGCTGGCTGTTGACTGGGAGCTCAGCTGAGACTATCTCTACATTTAGCCTCTCCAGGTGGTTTAAGCTTCTCTAAGCATGATGGCTAGGTCATGAAAGGGATCATCCCAAGATCGAGCATTACAGGTGACCCAAATAGATGTAGAAAGGCTTAATACGCCCTAGCCTCAGAAGTTACGTGCCTCAGCTTCTGCCATATCCTGTTGATCCAAGCAGTCACAAGGCTTGCCTGGATTCAATGGGGTGGATAGATTCCATGTCTTGAGTGCCAGAGTGACAAGGTTACATCACAGAACAGCTTGTGAGAGACAGAGAAATTGTTGCCATCTTTGGAAAGTTTCATCAGCCACATTGACTATCCATTTTTTTCCTTTATATTTGAGATTAAATTCATTTCTTTATTATTTTTCTTCTGAAACATTTAAGGCCATATAGAAAAGTTTCAACCCTCAAACCCTCTTTTTATATGCTAAGCTTTCAAAAATCTGCAGATTATTTAATGGCTTTAGTGAACATTTTCTGGATTAATATTATAGATGCTTCAATTTTTCTGTAGAAAAACATGGTTTAAAAATCTTTTGATACTGATATTGTTCTTAGGAGTTGAATGCGGTGACTGAAATAGCTTTAAAAAAAGTGGTTAAAAGCAATATACCAGTCATGGTTTGTTTCATTCCATTGAGTTAAATAGTGTAGCTGGCCATTTGTTTTACTCTTTTACCTTCAGATCACCCAACAAAAAGACATTTGAATTAAAATAATTCACACTATGTGTTACTTGGTTATTCGTATCCATATCTCTAGTCTATCACAGTCCCAACATAATAATGTATAACATTTTATAGTCCTCAGTGGCTCACATAGCATTTTCACATGCAATATCTCACTTGATCTTTATAATACAACTGTGTTACCTAAGTGTATGGTATTTCTGCCTTCCCATGAAGGTACTGAAACTCAGAGAGGTTAAAAGTTTTTTTCCAACAAGGGAGCGGGGATTCGAGTTAGAGGTATCCACTCTTTGCAAGTTTAAAAATATTCATTCAGTTTTCAAATTTCTTTTTTTAATACATTTTATTTATTTAATTTTGGCTGTGTTGGGTCTTCGTTGCTGTGTGTGGGCTTTCTCTAGTCGTGGCGAGCGGGGGCTATTCTTCGTTGGGGTGCATGGGCTTCTCGTTGCGGTGGCTTCTCTTGCTGCGGAGAACGGGCTCTAGGTGCGTGGGCTTCAGTAGTTGTGGCTCGCCGGGCTCAGTATTTGTTGCTCACGGGCTCTAGAGCGCAGGCTCAGTAGTTGTGGTGCACGGGCTTAGTTGATCTGCGGCATGTGGGATCTTCCCGGTCCAGGGCTCAAACCCGTGTCCCCTGCATTGGCAGGTAGATTCTTAACCACTGCTCCACCAGGGAAGCCCCTCATTCAGTTTTCAAATTTCTGATTCTTTTCCTTATAGAAATCAAAATTAGTATAGGTCCAACATTCATTCCCAACATCTGTCATTTGGCTAACACCAATATAGTATCTAGAAAAGCTGTAATTATTTTCCTAGCTTCCCTTGTAACTAAGTGCTACCTTGTAAAACATTTTCAACCAGTAAGACATAAGTGGAAGTCTTCTAGGAGGATTCTGGAAATATTTTTATTCTTTTGTTGAAAACAAAAGGTAAAGCTGATTCTTTCCTTTCCGCTTTCTTCCCATTGTGACTGTAGTAAAAATGATCAGGACTGCAATCATTATCTAGTGACTGTGAGGAAAAGACATGAAAACTATAGGCATGCTGGTTCTGACATTGTTGAGCCACTAATCCAATGACAGCAATCAACTTCTTCCAGATTATTTTCTAAACAAATATATGTGTTAAACAAGCCCAGTCTTCTTGGTTTAAGCTGATCATGGCTGGGTATTGTTACCACCAACAGAACACATTTTTCCCCCCAAATTTTCCTTCCTTCCTCCCTCCCTCCCTTCCTTCCTCCCTCTTTCTTTTTCTTTTTTTCTTTGGCCTGTGATGCGTATTGGAAGGTGAGTGATGCTAAAGAAGAGGTAGCCTATTTGAGAGGAGTTCAATGGATATTGTCAAGAGATTCTATTGGTAAACTTTCATTTCTTGGAAGAGAAATCAACAGAGACAAAGTAATGAGAATGATAAAGCACTGAACCTAGAAATACTCTAGTTGACTAACAAGTTATAGAAATACTATTTGTCCTCTTATCTCATTTACTCAACAGAAATACTTAATACATTAATTGTTTAATTAATTAATTAAATACTATACCACCAGGAATAAAAATTGGCCATAAGTTAGCCATAAAATTGGAAAGTTATTTGGAAGTATTTCGTTGCTGTTTTGGGAAAGTACACAATGAACTGCTGATTCATTATGGTGTTACATAAACCATGCTGTTGTGCCCAAAGTATCAATACCTGTAAAATGACCAAACATAAGCATACTTTCTGATAAAGATTGATAATGTGTTCATCTCGGTTAGTCACATCTCTTACGTTACCCTGTTCTTCTCCTACACTTCAACTTGGGACATGTAAAATCTCTCGTTGGACACTTGTATTCCTTCTGCCTGGACTCTATTTCCTTTTTTCTTTGGTTAGCTTCTCATCATCCTGCCAATCTCAGTTAAGGCTTTACTTTATCCGAAAAGATTTCCCTGACACATAAGTTTAGCTGCTTTTTCCATATGCTTCCTCAGGTCTTTCCTCTATCATAACCTTCAGTTTCTTTGTTACTTGTCAATTCCTTGCTATACTCTAAGTTCCATGAGGATAAAGATAATACCTTTCATCTTTGTATCCTCAGAGCCTTTCCTGGTACACAGTGGGTACTTAAAACTTGTTGTGTAATTGACAGAATCAATTTAATTATCCTTTTATAATTCTTACATGTGCTTTAAACACAAAGTCTTTAATTAGTTGAAAGAAGCAAGTCTAGATTATTAAATTCACTTGTATGATTTTATTTTTGTCATCATGACTGAAAGAAATACTCCTTTCGTTTGAAGTTTTCCCCCTTTTTATATTCAGTGCAGACTCTTGTCTAATTTTCCAATTTCTTCTTTGACATTCTTTATATGTGAGAGAGCTATCAGTCTTCTCATTTGCCAATCTTTGTTTGCCAAGTGTGAATGTTCAAAGCCAGAATAATTTCCACATAACATATACTACATTTTCCTACCTAAAAGTTCAAAGAGAAACACTATGCTTGACATGATTTATTTTTGACAAATATGTGTAGCCTGCTTTAATATGTGAAAACATTTTTCATTAGGTTCTGAGGGGGACAATTATATCTCACTGGATATACATCTCCATTTTAACAGTGTTACTCATTCCAATTTTGTTTTGTTTTGTCACCTAGTATCTCAAAAGAATACATATTCTTAAGCATAAATATTCCTGAGATGGATTTCACAGTACATAAGATAGGTGGTTTTAAAACATCTACTATGTTGAAACTGTTTAAACCTAATTTTAAATTCATTCTTGGGTTTTCTTTTGCAAGATTTTTGTCAGATTTGCATAACATCAACTAATGGCCAAATCAATATTCTAAAGTTCAAATCTCCTTCATTCACCTTTCAAATTAGCAAATTGATCTGTTTGTTCCTTTGCTAACCTCATATTTGTCAATTCATTTATACAGTTATTTTCCTTTTCCTTTTGTGTTTTATTTTCTGGTGTGGCATCTCTGACAGTACTGTTTTATTTATATTATTTTTATGTCATTTTGAATAATTGTGACTCTTTTCAATTATTCAGCTCTTAGAACACTTGAAAATTGAAACTCATTAGCCTGCTTGCTTTTTTTTTCTCCTCACATTTTTAGGGAGAGATAATGATACATAGCTCCTTCTTCCCCAGTACTCCTTTGCTAACAGAGAGTCTCAGACACCACTGGATTGCTTAAGCAATGCTTGGACACCATTTTTTAATATTTATTTATTTATTTATTTATTTATTTTTGGCTGCGCTGGGTCTTCGTTGCTGCGTGCAGGCTTTCTCTAGTTGCGGTGAGTGGGGGCTACTCTTTGTGGTGGTTCACAGGCTTCTCATCACGGTGGCTTCTCTTGTTGCAGAGCACGGGCTCTAGGCGCACGGGCTTCAGTACTTGTGGCACACGGGCTCAGTAGTTGTTGCTCGTGGGCTCTAGAGCGCAGGCTCAGTAGTTGTGGCGCATGGGCTTAGTTGCTCTGCAGCATGTGGGATCTTCCCGGACCAGGGATCGAATCCGTGTCCCCTGCATTGGCAGGCGGATTCTTAACTACTGTACCACCAGGGAAGTTGGACACCATTATTTTGACTCTTCCCTTTCACTAACTCTCCATATGAAATAAATCTCAAAATACTCTCCGTTTTACTTTCTCAGTATCTGTTGCATGAGTCCGTCTCTCCTCCCCTCTGCTACTGTCCCACTGGGCTTTCATCATTTCTCATCTACCTTTGTGAGAAAACCTCCTAACCATTTCTACCTTCCCATCCTACCACATATTCTACCAGGTAATGTTTCCAAAGATTACTTTGGAAATCTCATCGTTTTAGTTCTCTGTGTGCAATCACACAATTATTTCCATCTCTTGTGGGAAAAGGTAAAGTCCTTTAATGTGGTTAGACCTCAGTCCTCCTGAATTATTTTCAGACAAAACTTCAAACAAGTCTTACTCTTTTGCCTTCCTGATCTCCTGACCTTTTGCATAAAATGGTTCCTTTGGCTGGAAAACCCTCTTCCCTAACCCCATTGCCCCACCCACTTTCTGTTTCTTCCCAAGGCTAACTCAGCCTTCAGGTCTTAGCTTCAAAAAGCTTTGGAAGCCTAGCCTCTGCCCTCTTCTCCCAAGTAGGATGGTTAGTTCCCAGCCTGGGTTTTCATGTGAAGTCTTCTAGTTCCCTTCTCCTAACTCTTAGCCTACTGAACTAGTATGGCCTCTTGGTGTGCCTTTCACATTGTTGGAAATTCTGTGAGGTTAGACCATCTGTATTTTTTCCTACCTTGTCCCTGATTCAAAGCACATAATTATTATTTATAAAATAAATTAATTCGCAAAAGTTACTTCCTGAATAATTCCTTTAGGTAGGTAAAATGCTGTAATTTTTTTCTATCAATGTTATGAGTGTTCTAAAATTATTAATCTGAAGTCTATATTTTTACCTTTCTCACAGCTCTCTTTAGTGTTTCAGACTACACAGTCTTATGATGACTATCTTTCAAATTGTCTTTCTTGAGAAAAATGAGTCACTGTTTGATTTTTTTGTGCACTGACAGGGATCTCAAATTGTTACTTTATTATGCACAGCTCACAGTGCCTTAGATTTATTTAACTGGAAAAGTCCATATGTGTGGTTTCTAATTCTGCTAATATAATGCTGTTGGGCCAAGGGGAGGTATAGAAAAAGTTTCAAAATTACTTGCCATTTCTATTAATTAATAATTGGTTCAGCTCTTCTTAGTAAAAATGCAATATCCCTTTAATTGTACTAAGATCCCTCTATTGTAGAGGGAAAATAAGGTAAAAAGCTATGTGACGTACTATTTTAAAGATAAAGCCTTGTACAAAAAGGTTTAGGGCATCAGTAACTGGCACTTTGTCAGTACATAAAATAATTATTACCTCTCTAATCTAACAGAGAATATTTTATACGATGGGAAAGTGGGGTTAAATAATTGCCTCCTCAAGGCAAGTTTCTCTTGACTTAAAGCTACCAGTATGAGGGAGAAGAGAAATAAGTTTAAATTAACACAACATTAAAGACAATAATTTAGGGTAACACATGTTTTCAACGTTGTATTTTATTGGTGAAATTTCACAGTCCACAGAACATGAAATAGGATACTTACCTTTTGTAAACTCACTGTACTAGGCTGAAGATGGAAATTCTTTTATAGATGCATCTTTCTTTCCAACTTCAAATCCTTCGGGAAGATTAATTTTTTTCTTTCTTTTTTTTTTTTTTTTTTTTTTTTGTGGTACGCAGGCCTCTCACTGTTGCGGCCTCTCCCGTTGCGGAGCACAGGCTCTGGACACGCAGGCTCAGCGGCCATGGCTCACAGGCCCAGCCGCTCTGCAGCATGTGGGATCTTCCCAGACCGGGGCACGAACCCGTGTCCTCTGCATCGGCAGGCGGACTCTCAACCACTGCGCCACCAGGGAAGCCAGGACGGTTAATTTTAATTAATTGAACCTGAATTCACTTACCAATAGTATTAAGACATTGAGTTCAAATATCTAGCCCTGAAGTGGTTTCTTAGGATTTTTTGGCAGGCAACTCACTCGCCTCCTCAAATTCTTTCCTCTGTCCGGTTAACTAACTACACTCTACCTACCAGCTCTAGTCTTTTTGTACTTAACACATTCACCAACCTCTACTTCCCTTATCCATCATATCCATGTAGTGTACCCCTATTTGGATATCAGCAGATCCTCTCTTTTCTGCTCATGAAGAGTAAGCCTATCCAACCTTGTTTCTGCTGTGTGGTCCTGCTCACCCACCCTCATGGCCTTCACATGCCTGCTTTGTTGAACGTCTGTATATCCAGTACTTTGTAGTATCTTGTATACGGTGGATGCACAATTCATTTATGAGTGCCTAAATGAATGACTGAATGCCTGACTCAAGCTGGGTTCATCAAATCCTCTCCCTTGAAAATTACAACTGAGAAACATGTTACTGAGAATTGGTGGCTAAGTTGCAGTAATCGTAGAGCTCAAGGGGAGAAATCTACAGGTTGCTGATGCTAAACTATCCACACCTGATCAGGTTCCTATTTCATTGAAGTGTGGTTGCCAGCTCACTTTAGACTATGAGAGGTACTCCAGTATACATCTTGTAATCTCTATTGTACAATTGCTTTCCTTGCAACCACTAATTCACGCACTCTCAACCATCACTTTTATCTGAAAGTGTTTGTTTGAGTGTGCATAGGTAGCAATAGATTACAAATATACACACATATATGAGTATATATTGTATTCCTCTAAAAAAAAAACATGAAGGGCTTCCCTGGTGGCGCAGTGGTTGAGAGTCCGCCTGCCGATGCAGAAGACGCGGGTTCGTGCCCCGTTTCGGGAGGATCCCACAT
>NW_006778096.1:808018-809070 GCF_000442215.2 Lipotes vexillifer | reverse complement strand
AAAAAAAAAAATATATATATATATATATATATATATATATATATATATATAAAATAAATAATTAAATAAATAAGTACGTAAACATGAAGCAAACACAAAAACATCATCTACAATAGTGTATCTGTTAATGCATGTTGTTTATCAACCTGGAATTACATATGGATTTATTCCTTTTTGTATGTGTCTCTTGACATCAGATATATGTGTCTCTGGACATAAAGGTTTGAAAAGGCATATATTTTAAATCAGTATAGGTTATCTATGTGCAAATAGATGTATTCAGGACAATATGTGATTTTAGTGTAAGCTACCATTTATTATATGCTCTTTTATGGATTGAAAGCCACTGTGCTCCCTTTTATGTTTTCCATATTATGGAAGGATTTTATTACTCTATTTATTTTGTGTTTGTGTCTTGTTTTCATTAACTTAAAGATCAATTTATTTTTAAAAGGTGGTCTGAAGAACAACAAAAGCGATAAGAAAGAAATGAACTTTTTTAGCTACTTATTTTTTGCTTCTTCCTCTTTCTCCTCCCCCATTAGTCGTATTTGTTCTGGTTCATTGATCAAACTAGGCATTTTATGTTCAAAACGTTTCTATTTAGAATTTCTTCCACTTGAGAGATGAAAGTCTTAAATAGTCTGATTTGAAGGCTTCCATTTCCTTTCTATTATATTTCCTTCATATTAAAACAGTATAGCCACTTTGACCATGCCATTTTGATTAATCTTTCTTTAATATTATAGACCATTTTAAAAACAATATTCTGTTTGCTGATTATCAAATGATATTTGGATCTCTAATTTCTGGTTATTTTTTCATAAACTGGAAATAATGAAGAGATTACTCTAAATTTGTACTTCTTTCTAAAACAGAAACTTAAAACATTTCTAATAATTATGAATATATAATTGTGAATAAGAGTGGATACACTTTCCTGCTAGGAAAGGATGTTTTCAAGGTGTACAGATGAGAAACTCAGGAGTTTCTTGTAATAAGTCCCATTCTAGGCTTGCTAATTATCTTTTTTTTTTTTTTTTTTTTTTTTT
>NW_006778096.1:803337-808008 GCF_000442215.2 Lipotes vexillifer | reverse complement strand
TTTTGCTGTATGCAGGCCTCTCACTGTTGTGGCCTCTCCCGTTGCGGAGCACAGGCTCTGGACGCGCAGGCTCAGCGGCCATGGCTCACGGGCCCAGCTGCTCTGCGGCATGTGGGATCTTCCCGGACCGAGGCACGAACCCGTGTCCCCTGCATCAGCAGGCGGACTCTTAACCACTGCGCCACCTGGGAAGCCCGCTAATTATCTTTTAATGGAAAGAAGCTCCAAGTGTCTGCATCCCCTATAACCTAAAATTCTAATTCCATTATTGCCTTTTACTTTATATGTGGGATGGAATGACGACATGAGAATAGTTCAAGATTTGGTGCTAGGATTTTCCCATCTTTAGTCTCAGGAGTATTGTTGGATGTTTGTTTTTCCCCAAACCTCAGAATATTCTGAAGATGATTTTTCAGTAGGGCAAAGATAGGTGCCATTCCAAGAGAACTGGCTTATGCTTTATTGTGGCAAATGCTTCTTCCTTTGGAAAGGTCTACCTCTACCAACACAGTTCCCAAAATGTCCTTCCTCTCCCACATTGTCACAGCCAGTCATCCCCCCCAATAAATCTATAAATTCCAGGTTTTTCTTTAATAAGAAAAATCAGTTGTATCCCACTGAATGTATATCATGGATAAGTACACTCCAGTATATTTCTGCTAGTATGTTTACCAAGGGGTACAGTTAAGAGCCATATTTACAGTGGTATTTGACTGGAGTTAGTCCTTATAATTGTATCATTTTAGATAAGTTTATATTTCATTTGGTTTATAATAGTAGTCTATCTTGCTTTATTGTCTTTTAAGGTATTCCAAGATGGGTCAGGAATTCGGGTGTTCAAGGTTAACCTGGTAGTCTGAAGGGGGTGAGGGCATGTGTCAAATGAGGTAGGACTGATTTAGGTGCCGAATCATGGTAGCCTGTGATGTAGTTATGATCTGTCATTGTGTACGATTTCCTGCACTCTCATACAGCAAAGACAAAGTTTGGTATATATTGGAGATGGCAGTACCGGAAATAGGTAAGAAATTTTAGTTTCTTCTTGAAGTTTATAAGACTGTTTTCAAGTAAATGATTTTCTAAAGAAATGGGTCTTTGGTGAGACACCAGGGAATAATGGAAATAGATTCAGAAAAATGCCACAAGCTTATTTTATTGATTATATTCCCATGAGTTTAAATGTAATTTTTAATTAGAGTGTATTACTGAAAAAACCTTTTTTCTATTTATTTAAAAATATCGACCATATTTTGACCCTTTTAACTTACAGCTAGAGTGACAGAGTCTGTGAAGGGTTTAGAAAAAAATCAATCTATGATCTGCCCTTGACATGATTAGCCAGTTATTTCCTGAATAAGTGATAGTAATACTTTAACAGGTTAAGACTGTCTCTGTTTTTTCTCAAATCAAGTGTATTAATATTTAATTTACAAAATTGTTCAACTGTACAAAAATACATTTGAAAAATCCACCACTATTTTTCCATATTTAGTGATGTTGATTTTAGGAAAAGATGATGACATAAACACTAAGATACAGTGATGAGTATATGTGAAGTATATAATTGGTATATTTATCCAAACGATTCAGTGCAATTATTATCTTTGCTTGATAAACTGCAATAAAAATGGACTTGTTATTGGCATTTACATGATGTATCTGAATTTTTTTTTAATTGAAGTATAGTTGATTTACAATGTTATATTAGTTTCAGGAGTACAATATAGTGATTCAATATTTTTATAGATTATACTCTATTTAAATTTATTGTGAAATATTGGTTATATTCCCTGTGAAATATATAAATCCTTGTCTCTTATTTCTTTTATACCTAGTAGACTGTAACTCTTAATCCCTTTCCTCTATGTTGCCCCTCACCCCATCCTTCTCCCCACTGATAAACACTAGTTTGTTCTCTGTATCTATGAGTGTGTTTGTTTTGTTATATTTATTTTGTTGTTTTTTCTGTTTGTTTTCTTTTAGATTCCAAACAAATAGGTGAAAACAGAACATTTGTCTTTCTCTGTCTGACTTAGTCACTAAGTATAATACTCTCCAGGCCCATCCATGTTGTTGAAAATGGCAGAATTTCGTTCATTTTATGGCTGAGTAATTTTCCATTGTATATATATTCCACAGCCTCTTTATCCATTCATCTGTTGACATATAAGTTGCTTCCGTATCTTGGCTATTGTAAATGATGCTGCTATGAACATTGAGGTGTATGTATCTTTTTGAATTAGCGTTTTCATTTTCTTTGGATATATACCCAGCGGTGGGATTGCGGGATCATATGGTATTTCTACTTTTAATTTTTTGAGAAACCTCCATACTGTTTTCCCTAATGGTTGTACCAATTTACATTTCCACCAACAGTGAACAAGGGTTCCCTCTTCTCCACATCCTTGCCATATTTATTATTTGTTGTCTTTTTGATGATAGCCATTCTGACACGTGTGAGGTGATATCTCACTGTGGTTCTGATTTGCATTTCCATGATGATTAGTGTTTTTGAGGATCTTTTAATGTGCCTGTTAGCCATCTGTATGATGTGCCTGCTAGCCATCTGTATGTCTTTTTTGAAAAAATACCTATTTAGGTCCTCTGTTCATTTTTTTAATTGAGCTGTTTGGTTTTTTTGATATTGAGTTGTATGATCTGTTCATATATTTTAGATATTAACCTCTTATAATTTACAAATACTTTCTCCCATTCAGTAAGTTGTCTTTGCATTTTGTCCATGGTTTCCTTTGCTGTGCAAAAGCTTTGAAGTTTGATTAGGTCCCATTTGTTTATTTTTGCTTTTGGTTTCTTTGCCTGAGGGACAGATCGAAAAACAGTATTAATAAAACTTATGTCAAAGGGTGGACTGCCTATGTTTTCTTCTAGGAGTTTTATGGTTTCTGGTCTCACATTTAGGCCTTTAATCCATTTTGAGTTTATTTTTGTGAGAAAATGTGCCAATTTTATTCTTTTACATGTAGCTGTCCAGTGTTCACAACATCACCATTGAAGAGACTGTCTTTTCCTCACTGTATATTTTTGCCTCCTTTGTTGTAGATTAATTGACCATAAGTGTGTGGGTTTATTTCTGGGCTCTCTATTTTGTTCCATTGACCAATGTGTGTGGTTTTGTGCCAATACCATATGGTTTTTTTTTTTTTTTTTTTTTTTTTTTGCGGTACGTGGGCCTCTCACTGTTGTGGCCTCTCCCATTGTGGAGCACAGGCTCCGGACGCGCACACTCAGTGGCCATGGCTCACGGGCCCAGCCGCTCCGTGGCATGTGGGATCTTCCCGGACTGGGGCGCGAACCCGTGTCCCCTGCATCAGCAGGCGGACTCTCAACCACTGCGCCACCAGGGAAGCCCCCATATGGTTTTAATTACTCTAGCTTTGTAGTATAGTCTGAATTCAAGGAGCATGAAACCCCCAACTTTGTTCTTTTTTTTCCTCAAGTTTGCTTTGGATATTTGATTTCTACTTTGGTTTCATACAAATTTTAGGATTATTTGTTCTACTTCTGTGAAAAACATCATGGGTATTTTGATAGGGATTGCATTAAATCTGTAGATTGCTATGATTGCTATAGACGTTTTAACAATATTAATTCTTCCAATCTATGAACACTGGGTATGTTTCCATTTCTTTGTATTTTCTTCAATTTTTTTCATCAATTTCTCATAGATTTCAGCATATAGCTCTTTCACCTCCTTGGTTAAGTTTATTCCTAGGTATTTTATTCTTTTTGATGCGATTGTAAGTAGGATTGTTTTCTTGCTTTCTCTTTCTGATAGTTAATAATTAGTTTGTAGAAAAGCAACATATTTCTGAGTGTTAATATTGTATCTTGAAACTACTTTATTAGTTCTAATAGTTTTTTTTTGTGGAGATGTAAGGGTCTTCTATAAATAGTATAGTATACTGTACTATACTGGTGAGAGTGGGCATCCTCGTCTTGCTCATAATTTTAAAAGAAAAGCTTTCAGTTTTTCACCACTGTGTATGATGTTAGCTGTGCCTTTATTATGTTTCCTATGTTTCCAGATATATTTCCTCTGTACCAACTGTGTTGAGAGTTTTTTTATGAATGGGTGTTGAATTCTGTCAAATGCTTTTTCTGCATCTATTGAGATGATCATGTGATTTTTATCCTTCATTTTGTTAATGTGGTGTGTATCACCTTAACTGCTTAGTAGATACTGAAACACCCTTGCATCCCTGGAATAAATCCCACTTGATCATAATGTATGATCCCTTCTATATACTGTTGGATTTAGTTTGCTAATATTTTGTTTGGTATTTTTGCATCTATGTTCATCAGAAATATTGGCCTGTAATTTTCTGTTTTTGGTGTCTTTGTCTTGTTTTGGTATTAGGGTAATTGTGGCCATGTTGCATAAATTTGGAACTATTCCCCCTTTTTCAATTTTTTGAAATAGTTTGAGAAGTTAGTTACTAGTTCTTCTTTATATGTGTGGTAGAATTACCTTGTGAAGCCATCTGTTCCTGGACTTTTGTTTGTTAGGAGTTTTTAAATTAATGATCCAACTTAAGTACTAGTAATTGGTATTTTAGACTATATAATATATATATGTATATATTAATAAAAAATGTTTGTGTATGTATGTGTGTGTGTGTGTGTATATATATATATATATATATATATATA
>NW_006778096.1:790923-803327 GCF_000442215.2 Lipotes vexillifer | reverse complement strand
TTTTTTCCTCATTCAGTCTTGGAAGACTGTGTGTTTTGTTTCTAGGAGTTTATCCATTTCTTCTGGGTTATCCAATTTGTTGGCATATAACTGTTCATAGTATTCTCTGATTGTATTTCTGTGTTATTGATGACAACTTCTCTTTCATTTTCTATTTTGTCTACTTGAGTCCTCTCTTTTTTGTTCTTAGTAAGCCTGGCTAAAGGCTTATCAATTTTGCTTATCTTTTCAAAAAACAGTTCTTGGTTTATTTATTTAATTATTATTTTAAAAATACATTTATTTATTTTTGGCCGCATTGGGTCTTCTTTGCTGCGTGCAGGATTTCTCTAGTTGTGGCGAGTGGGGGCTACTCTTCCTTGTGGTGCACGGGCTTCTCATTGCAGTGGCTTCTCTTGTTGTGGAGCATGGGCTCTAGGTGTGCGGGCTTCAGTAGTTGTGGCACGCGGGCTCAGTAGTTGTTGCTCACGGGCTCTAGAGCACAGGCTCAGTAGTTGTGGTGAACAGGCTTAGTTGCTCTGCAGCATGTGGGATCTTCCCAGACCAGGGCTCGAACCCATGTCCCTGCATTGGCAGGCAGATTCTTTTTTTTTTTTTTGCGGTACACAGGCCCCTCAGTGTTGTGGCCCCTCCTGCCGCGGAGCACAGGCCCCAGACGCGCAGGCCTAGTGGCCACGGCCCACTAGCCCAGCCACTCCGCGGCACGTGGGATCCTACTGGACTGGGACACGAACCCATGCCCCCCGCATTGGCAGGCAGACTCCCAACCACTGTGCCACCAGGGAAGCCTGGCAGGCAGATTCTTAATCACTGCACCACCAGGGAAGTCCCTCTTGGTTTTATTGATCTTTTCTATTGTTGCTTTGGTCTCTATTTTATTTATTTTTTCTCTGGTTTTTATTATTTACTCCCTTCTGCTGACTTTAACTTTTATGTTTTTCTTTTTCTAATTCCTTTAGATGGTGGGTTAGGTTGTTTGAGATTTTTCTTATTTCTTGAGGTATGCCTGTCCTGCTGTAAGTTTCCATCTTAGAAATGCTTTTGCTGCATCCCATAGATTTTGGAAAGTTGGATTTATATTTTCATTTGCCTCAAGGTATTTTCTGATTTCCTCATTGACCTTATTCATTCCTCATTGGTTTTTAGTAACATATTGTTTATTCTCCACATGTTTGTGTTTTTCCTTTCATTCTTCTTGTAATTGTTTTCCAGTTTCATTCCCTTGTGCTCAGAAAAGATGCTTGATATAATTTCTGTCCTCTTAAATTTGTTAAGATTTGTTTTGTGGTCTTGCATGAGATCTATCTTGGACACCATCCCACATGCATTTGAAAAGAATGTGTATTCTGCTGGGGTTTTTTTGATGGTATGTGCTACAGATATCTATTTAGTCCAACAGATCTAACGTGTCATTTAGGGTTGCTCTTTCCTTATTGCCTTTTTGTCTGGATGATCTGTCCATTGAAGTAAGTGAGGTGTTAAATTCCAACTATTATTGTATTATTGTCAATTTCTCTATGTCTGTAAACATTTGTTTTATATATTTAGATTCTAATTTATTAGGTGCATATATCTTTACAGATGTTATATCCTATTCATTATTGATCCCTTTATCATTATATAATGTTGTTCTTCAACTTTTATTATAGTCTTTGTTTTAAAGTTTACTTTTTCTGATATAGGTATTACTATCCCAGGTTTTTTTTTGTTATTTTCATATGTATGGAATATCTTTTTTCATCCCCTCAGCATATAGATGGGTCTTATTTTTTTTATTTGATTAGCTTCCCTATGTCTTTTGATTGGAGCATTTAGTTCACAGACATTTAAAGTGATTATTGTTAGGAATGTACAGATTATTAATAGATAGTGCCTCTTTGTTACTTGTTTTCTGGTTGTTGTGGTAGTTCTTCTCTGTTCTTTTATTCTTCTTCTGTTCTGTTCCTTTACAGTTTGATATTTTTCAAGTGTTATTTTTGTGCTCTTCTCTCTCTAGTTTTTGTGTATCTGTCGTAGGTTTTTGATTTGTGGTTCCCATGGGGTTGATATATGTTGACCTATAACTATATATACACTTGTTCTAAACCGATAGTCTTTTACTTTCAAACGCAATCTAAAATATCTACATTTTTACTCCCCTTCCCCATATTTTGTGTTTTTGATGTCATATTTTTCATCTTCATGTCGATTCCTTAACTGTTTATTTTAGTAACAGTTGATTTTACGATTTTTTTTGTTTTTTAATCTTCACAGTAGCTTATTTAAGTGGTCAGCCGCAGTTTTTACTATATATTGCCCTTTATCAGTAGGATTTTTCCCTTCCTATATTTTCTTATTTCTTTTTGTAGCCTTTTCTTTTCCACTTAAAGAAGACCCTTTAATACTTTTAAGGTTAGTTTATTATTGATGAACTCTGTCAGTTTTTGCTTTTCTGAGAAGCTCTTTTTCTCTCCTTCAATTCTGAATGATAGCCTTGTTGAGTAGAGCATTCTAAGTTGTAGGTTTTTTCCTTTCAGCACTTTAAATATATCATGCCACTTGCTTCTGGCCTGCAAAGTTTCTGCTGAACAATCAACTGATAGCCTTATGGGGGTTCCCTTGTTTGTGACTCTGTTTTTCTCTTGCTTGTTTTCTCTCTCTCTTTTTTTTTTTTTTTTTTTTTTTTGTGGAACGCGGGCCTCTCAATGTTGTGGCCTCTTCCGTTGTGGAGCACAGGCTCCGGATGCGCAGGCTCAGTGGCCATGGCTCATGGGCCCAGCTGCTCCGCGCCATGTGGGATCTTCCTGGACTGGGGCATGAACCCGTGTCCCCTGCATCGTCAGGCGGACTCTCAACCACTGCGCCACCAGGGAAGCCCTGTTTTCTCTCTTTACCTTTAACTTTTTCCATTTTGATTATGATATGTCTTGGTGTGGGTTTCTTTGGGTTCATCTTGTTTGGGACTTTGTGATTTCTGTACTTAAGTATCTGTTTCCTTTTCATGTTAGGGAAGTTCTCAGCCATAATTTCATCAAATGTATTTTCTACCCCTTTCTCTCTTTTCCTTCTGAGACTCATATAATGCAAATGTTAGTAGGCTTGATGTTGTCCCAGAGACCCCTTCAACTGCTCTATTTAAATTTTTTTTTCTTTTTGTTGTTCAAATTGGATGAATTTGATTATTCTGTCTTCCAGATTGCATATGTGTTCTTCTGTATCACATAATCTGCTGTTAATTCCCTCTAATGTATTCTTCATTTCACCCAGGCATGGGAGCTCCAGAGACAGTATTCTCTGCCCTGGAGCTAGCCTTGCTCTCTCCTGAGTGTGTACCCCAAACTGAGTGCTGGCTGATGTATGAGCCTTGGTTCAGGCTGCGTCAGAGCCAGAGGGGTTAGTGCCACACTACTGAGCTGGGCCCACCCCCTCCCAAGTGTGCACAAGTGTGTCTCAGGGATGGCAATCTCTGGCCTGGGGCTAGCTTCACTCCCTTCTGAGTGCCTGCAGGGATGCATACTGGCTGTGGAGGTCTCCTCCCTGGAGCTAGTCTTGCTTCCTCCTGAGTCGGGGAACCAAAGTATGTGCTGGCAATGGCTGCCTCCATCCCAGTCAGAGGCAGGGCCAGGTCTGAGTCAGCTCTGTTTCCTCCAAGTGTGCATACTTTTGTTGGTACTGGCAGCCTCTGCCTTAGTGATGAGCAACACTGCAGTAAGAGAGGCTGGAGCAGGAGCCCAATGTGGGCTGTGGGGCTGTGCTGGGGTAGTCCTGGCAAGCTGGCCAGAGCCCCAGTTTTCAATCTGCTGTTCTGCTCTGTGACTGGGAGTCAGCAAGTCTGTGTGCAAGCTCTTCAAGAGCAGAGTCTTGGTTTCTTACTGGCTTCCAGTAAGTCCTGTTTGTTTTCAAACAGCTAAGGTGGCTCATCTTCCCGATGTCAGCCCCAAGGCCTGGGATGCCTGATATATGGCTTGAACCCCTGCTCCCCAGGGAAGATCCTTGAGCCTGTGATATCCCCCTCCTCTTCTGGGTCCCACACTAGTGGTGTGGGTACCAATCGGATCGTTTTTCCTTTGGCTTTTCGTTTGGCTCTTTTTTTACAGTCTTGGTTGTAGAAGAGCTGTTCTGCTAGTCCTCAGGTGGATTCCAGCAAGCGTCGCCCTGTATGTAGCTGTAGTTTTGTTGTGTTCATGAGCGGAGGTGAGCCCAGTGTCCTACTCTGCCATCTTGACCTCTCCCTGTTAAGAAGTGTCTAAGCTTTTCGGCAATGCAAACAATTTTTCTTTAACCTCCAAATTGTTTTGTTTCTTCTTTTTTTTATATTTTGGTGATGGAATTCTACATAAATCTTGGATTTCAAGATAGTAGATTGAATTTTAAATAGTTTGAAATTTGACAATATAATATAGAAATGATTGCAGCAACATGGATGGATCTAGAGATTGTCAGACTGAGTGAAGTAAGTCAGACAAAGACAAATATCACATGATATTGCTTAAATGTGGAATCTAAAAAAATGGTACAAATGAACTTTTTTACGAAATAGAAGAGTCACAGATGTAGTAAACAAATTTATGATTACCGGGGGGAAAGTGGGGCGGGGGGAGGGGCGGGGAGGGATAAATAGGGAGATTGGGATTGACATATACACACTACTATATAAAAAATAGATAACTAATAAGGACCTTCTGTATAGCACAGGGAACTTTTCTCAATACTCTGTAATGGGAAAAGAATCTAAAAAAAGAGTAGATATATGTATATGTATAACTGATTGCTGTACAGTAGAAACTAGCACAACATTGTAAATCAACTATAATCCAATAAAATTTTTTTAACGTAGAAATTATATATATACATACATATATATATATATATGTATATATAATCTATTTTGATCCTGGACCTATTTACTCTCAGATCAATTCTTTTTTTTTTTTTTTTCTCAGAAAGGAAAATCGTGGGAGGATTGCCCCAGCAGGAGGTATTTCCCCTGTGTCAGCTGCCTTCTGGCCTGGGTTAGCCAATGAGAGTTACAGGTTGGCAACTGGAAGGCCCCAGAAGGATTATTTCTCCCCTTTGCTCTCTGCTGCAGGCAGCTTCTCTAGCAATAGCTGTATCGCCTTCATGGGTCCAGCTCCTGCTAGAAAGGTCCACCTTGGCCCCAGACTCCTTGTAATCTAGGGCCCTGGGCCCAAATCATATCATCTACTCCTTTGTATTATCTCTGGAGCCTGTGGGTAGAAGTGGGTTCATGCTTTTGCTAATCTTAGTGTTGCTTCCTCTCCCCTGTTTGGTCATTTCAGCTCTTCCATCATATGTATGACCAATTCCCTGCATTAAATTTTATCAGTTTCAGATTCTTAGTGGTTTCAGTTTCCTGGATGAACATTGGCCGATACGTTATTTATAATACATTTTAAAGAATAGTAATGTATAACCCCAAATCATTATTATAGGTTGGAAGATTCCTGATAGGTCAGCACTTGGGACATCTGCATCAGTTTAGCTTAGATAATATAAAGCCAAAACAATCCATACAATTGGGGAATTCATCAAGATTCTTTTATAACAGACCATTTTTTTTCTCCAATACTGAAAAGCACTGAAACTATTTCTATACTGGGAATTAACTGCTGCTGGTGGTGATGGTATGAGCGTTTTATGTGTTTATGTGCATGTATGTGCCTGTGTGTGTGTAAACACGTTCAGGGAACATTTGTTTAGTCTGCTTTAATGCTATTACAGCTAACATTTGTGTGTGTTTGTTTTCTTATCTCAGCTCTGGTAAATCCATGAAAAACAGATGAAAGCCAAATCTTTCATTATTTCTAAATCCCTGATTATGCCACGTTTCTCCTAAAATGTGTCCCGAAAGAGTGAGAGAAGCATCTGTAACTACATACAGGTTATGTCGTAGTCCCCTTAGTAACATTTTGTCCATATGGAGCTTAATTCTGTAAACTACCTATAACTAGGTATAAAATTCAGACAGAAAATAGCAATTTATCACAAATGTCCAACTGGTTTCTTCTTCTTAGTGGTTAGTCCCTAATCTGAAATCCAGCCCATTCACTGCCCACTTACATTTTTGAACTATAAAATCAATAATAAATAGCAAGAACGTTCCCCTAAGAGATTAGCCATGCATTCCAACTGGAAAGAACAAGTGAAGGGCACTGCCGTAGAACTGTGTGATTGGAATTCAATGTAGGAAATAAAATATGGAAAAATGGGAATGCTCCTTTAATCAAGTTAATCAATAATGCAATGTAAGATTGTTTAAAATTCCATCTAAATCCAGAAATGCTCTTTAAAAGCAAATATTTAGAGAAATAAGTTTTTCTTTTTTTTGTTTTTTGCGGTACGCGGGCCTCTCACTGTTGTGGCCTCTCCCGTTCCGGAGCACAGGCTCCGGACACGCAGGCTCAGCGGCCGTGGCTCACGGGCCCAGCCACTCCGCGGCATGTGGGATCCTCCTGGACCGGGGCACGAACCCGTGTCCCCTGCATTGGCAGGCGGACTCTCAACCACTGCGCCACCAGGGAAGCCCAGAAATAAGTTTTTAATTAGTATAATCTCAGAAATAATTTTTGTATATTTTACTGACTTATTGATCTTCCTTTAATATAATTGAAACTGATCAGTTTAAAGCCCTCTTCAAACTGAAGGCTTGAGCCCTCTTCAAACTGAAGGCTTGAAATCTGCCTTAGAATGTTGATATATTGCTCTCTGAGAAAGTGCATTATTAATTCCAAATGCATATCCAACAGAACTGTGCTATGTAGAAATATTTCAACCCAAGATACTCAATTTCCTATCTGGCTTAATTATTTTTGTATGTAAGTATATGTGTGTATGCATGTATGCATATATATGCACACACACATATACATGTTTGAGAGTGTATAATGTATTTATATATTGTACATACCTATATATAAAAGTATACATGTATATTATATATAATATATAAACAAACATATGTAAAAATACATACATACATGCACACTCATGTACAATTTAGCATAAATTGTTAAATGATAGGGTATCATCTTCCTCTCATGTCCTTATATCCATAGTTTATTTTTTCCCCGTAAGTATATTAATAGGAAAATGACCTAAAAAATCCATTATTAAAGAAATGTTTTCTATGATTCTATTCTTTACAATAGTGTACATAGTAAAATATAATAAAGCCCTTTGGCTCTCAAGGGCTTGCAAATTATTAATTAGTAAACATAAGTATATTTAAAAAATGCAAGACTGTAGGAAAATCATAGTCAGTAAGTACCAATGCTATTTCACTGAATTCTTACCATCACTCTAGGAAGTAGTTATTACTAATTTTACTTTAGAGATAGGAAACTCATCCAGAAATTAATTTAACCAAGATCACCTAGCTAGTATGTAGCTTACTGGAAATTTGAACTTAAATATGGGCAATGCTAAAGCCCTTAATTTTTTCATTATATAATGCTGATTTCCCTAATAAAAATCGATACAATAAAATTAAATATTTTGGAAGACAGCCTGTAATTAAAGGATAATTGAAATTGTACAATAGAAAATAAATTATTCATATCTGGAATGGTTTGTGAAATTTTCATAAAAGAGGAAAAATTTGATCATGTCTTAAAAACTAGGGTAGACCGTGAAGAAAAGAGCAGTCTTAACATGCAAAATTTGGAAAGTAGGAAGGCACAAGCTATGTATAAGCGAGGCAAGAAAAGAAAAAGATTAAGCTAGAATGTAAGATCCAAGAGGGTCAGAGTTTGAAGATGTTGTTGAACATGTTGATTACAGCCAAATTCGGAGGGACTTATATTCTACTTCATGAAGTTTGAACGATATTTTGGTACATAGAAAACACTCAATGTGTTTTTTTATTGAATTAATTAATTAATCCTGTAGGCAATAGGGAGTGTTGGTGATTTTTATTGTAGAAGCATGGTATGATGACAGTATTGATTCATAATCATTATTCTGATGGCATTATTCAGCATGGGCAAAACTGTAAGTTGAGGGACTTCTATGTATTAAATAATGGCAGAAGAATGTAAAAGAATGGATGGATAAATGACACACTGAGAGGTTACATCAGGAAGTCAGTATTTTGAGTTTCTGAAATGGAATAATTTATTAAATACTATTTTAAAAACATGTATTGAACATCCACTAGGTGCCATGTAAACAAAAGGGGACAGAGCTATAGCCTGTGACAGTCTGTAATTATGTGAAACTATGAGAACTATGTGGAAAAGATACAGGAGTATAAGAAACAGAGTGTTTAACTATGAGATTAAGAGTAATAGATAAATCATAAGGGACATCTGGATTTAATAGAATTCACCTTTAATGAATATTGAACTTGTTCAAAGGATGCCTATTGCAAAGTAGGAAACATCTGCTTTCTAGAAGAATACACAGTTTTCTAGTAATAAGATCATTGCATTAAGATGAAAACACTGGTAAAGCAATGCTATTATATATTTGGGCATATGTGTGAGTGTGATTATTTCTAGATATTGTGAAATGCAGTTTGTTAACCACGTCTCAATTTTTTGAGCATAATTTGTCTTATTTTCAATTGCTGTAACAGAATCTATAAAAAATCCTATTTAGGAATATATTTTGTATATATTAATATTTATGTACTTATTTCTAATATTTATATAATATATTCTATAAACATGCATAATTTGCATAAATTATATAAAATAGCTTTGAAAATAATTGAATAATGTTAGTATAGCTTAAATTTATATGAATTGGAATTTTTGAGTTATGATGCTTTGGAATGTGTACTTTCTTTAAAATTTATTTTTAATAACATTTTTATTTTATGTATTTATTAATTTTTTTTGGCCACACCACACAGCTTATGGGATATTAGTTCCCCAGCCAGGGATAGAACCCAGGCCCCAGCAGTGAAAGCACCGTGTCCTAACCACTGGACCACCAGGGAATTTCCTTGGAATGTGTACTTTATACAAATGTTGTTCTTACACATAGATTATAGATGCTTTATATAGTATATAGTGAACACAATAAAATAAATTTTATCTATTGCATATTAGGTCTGTTCACACCTGGGAGAAGGAGATGTCATTAGAAGAGTAAAAATGTGAATTTATTTTGAGATATTTCAACTTAGAATTCCATTCAATGAACATTAAGTGAATTCAAGTAACAAGTTAAAGTATGGTTGTAATTATTTGAATTAATCTATAACCTCTCTTCAGTTAAAAAGTCTATGATTCTTCATATTTGTTTCTAGATTGCTAACTTTCTAGAAAAATAAACTCCAAGACTAAAAATGTCATCAACCTAACACTGTAAAAAAAACACATTTCAAATGTAGTAACATGGCACATTTCATTCAAACGTAGTGCCAGATATAATTAAGAACATTTATCCTTTCAGGGAATAGAAGTAGCAAAACTTTCTTTTTCTAGAAGTGCCCCTTTTTTCTTGTGTACAAACAGACTGAACACCCAATGAAGTGCTTTGTGCAATTCTCAAGTGTTAATGCTCCCTATCTCTAGCTCTAAATTTCTGAACTGAATTATGAATGTGACATGGTGATTTTTAGATGATTCCGGTTAGTTAATAAAGAATTTTACATATCAACTTTTCCGTTTGCTATTGAGAGAACTTAGAATTCCCAGCAAGATTCTCCATTCTCACTCCATAATCCAAGGCTCTTAACCAAGTTGAGAGAAATGTGTGAAGAACAACAAAATCTGGCCTAGAAGTTTTTTTATGCTTTTCTTGTAGAAGTGGCTAAAGTTTCCTCCCTATTTCATTGTTTAAATTAATAATTAAAGAAAACAAAATGCTGGAATATTTGAAGGATTGACAAGGGAGCCACTGGTTGTGAAGGTGACAGTGGCAGTCCTGCCCTGTTGGATGCTATGAACCACATTTGTTCTTTTAAGGTGATGTCATATTCCTTTACATTTTATTCAGCGTGCTTGAACACTGGCCATTTTTGCTTTATACAATCTGAGGAAAGCAATTTGCTATCAATGAATATAACGTGAAGATAATTAAAGGATGCCCATAATTAATAAATAAGGCCATGAAACTAATCATTTTTATTTATCAAGATATTTCTGAAAGTACAATATAAAGCTATTATAGGAAGTGTTCATATAAAAAGTAAGCCTCTTTACTTCAATTTTTGGAAAAAGCCTTTTCTTGAAGTGCCCCACTAGAAATTGCATGGGTAGGATAAGAAGTAACACAAAAAAGTAACATTTGAGTGCAAAATTAGTAAGGCCAACTGGAGCAAAATAATATCCCCCCAAATATGTGATTTTTCTTTTGGGAAAGATTCTTATTTTTGCACCTTAATAATGTCTTATCTTCAGAGTATGTGGAAAGTTTTACTTCCATTATTAAAGTAACATAGTTTCAAACATGGATCCCAGACACCAAGGTTGCCTAAAAGTTAGGAGTAACAAATGAGAGGTACTAGTAAAGACATGAACTATTTTTTCTCATACAGGCTAATGGATTTGATCCATGGACTATTCACAATCAGGATTTTGAAAGATAAAATTTGAAAGTTGAATTGTTTCCTTCTTTAATGAAACATTTATTTATCACATAATAAGGGTTTCTTATTACCTATATTGGAAATGGCAGGCACAGTGCTACTTGGTAGGAATTCAAAACATTTGGAGATGATCCTCAGACATTGTTTGAAGGGTACAATAAAATTTCAAAATCCTGTTTGATTAAACATTCTCATAAATTAGGTAAAATGGATTATGCTAGTAGACTTCAAAGAGTGAAGACAGAGATAACCATGTATTTTACTACAAAGAACTAAAAAAAGTTTTAGCTGAGCTAAATCATATGAACGTATTACAGCAAACCTATCACAAGCTTTACGTTCTCGGTGAAGATGAGCTTCCAAACCCTGATTGTTAGGTTTTTTTCCAAGCTTTTGTTAGATTTTTTTCCAAGCTTTATTGTTTTATGCTAAATTTGGTATCTTAGTGACAGCATTGATGGACTGCCTGCCTGTGTGTACTTCTAAAATGGGCTGCAGCTGCT
Organism: Lipotes vexillifer; assembly: GCF_000442215.2. Classification (NCBI taxonomy): domain Eukaryota; kingdom Metazoa; phylum Chordata; class Mammalia; order Artiodactyla; family Lipotidae; genus Lipotes; species Lipotes vexillifer. The sequence goes on along the minus strand of NW_006778096.1, from coordinate 792,287 downwards.
TCCCAGACTAACATCTTGGCTTAGTTTTCACATTTTTCTACTTGAACATGAAACATTACTGGAGTCCCAAATACTGGCTATTAATTGCCTCCCCTAAAATGTGGGGCAATTCTAAAATTCTGAATGGCTTGCTTTTAAATTCTTTCACCCACTTCCTGGTTAGTTATCGCTCCTTTTGTATAACTTAACCTTTTTTTTTCCCAAATACTTTTTAGAAAAGTCAAGTCTCTTCCAACTTAAGTACTCCCGTACTATGGTACTTAGTATATAGCATTTCCATTTCCAAATGTTGGCGGTATAGTAGAAGGAAATATGTGTTTTTTTGTTTGTTTTTATTTTATTTATTTATTTATTTATTTATTTATTTATTTATTTATTTTTTAACATCTTTATTGGGGTATAATTGCTTTACAATGGTGTGTTAGTTTCTGCTTTATAACAGAGTGAATCAGTTATACATATACATATGTTCCCATATCTCTTCCCTCTTTGTCTCCAGTTTGAAAACTATTTGACATTATCTACCAAAATTGAATGTATACATACCCTATAACCCAGCAGTTCTACTCTTTGATACATACCCAACAGAAACATATGCACATAAACACCAAGAGATGTGTTCAAGAATTTTGTAGTAGTATTATTCATAACAAGTTCAGATTGGAAACAACCCAAAAGTTAACAAACAGTAGAATGGGTTAATACTCAGTAGAATACAGTTTAACCTTAACAACATGGGGATTAGGGATGCTGAACTTCTGCACAGTCAAAAATGTGCATATAACTTTATAGTCAGCCCTTGGTATCCGCAGTTCAGCATCCATGGATTCAACCAACCCTGGATCGTGTAGTACTGTAGAATGTATTTGTTGAAAAAAATCTACATGTAAGTGGACTCATGAAAAAAATCTACATGTAAGTGGACTCATGAAAAAAATCTACATGTAAGTGGACTCATGGAGTTCAAACCTGTGTTGTTCAAGGATCAACTGTATTTTTATAGCAAAGAAAGTGATGAATCTCACAAACATAATCGTGAGCACAAGAAGACACACACACACACACACACACACACACACACACAGTGTATGATCATATTTCTATGAAGATAGAACAAGCAACAAACTATAGTGATGGAAGTAAGTATAGAGATTATTGATAATGGGTAACAAGGAACCCAATATAATGGGTGTGTTAGTTTCTTAGGACTGCCACAAGAAAACACCACAGAATGGGTGGTTTAAACAACAGAAATTTATTTTGTCACAATTCTGAAGGCTAGAAGTTTGAGATCAAGATGTCAACAGTTAGTTTCTTTTGAGCCCTTTCTTCTTCTTTTTTTTTTTTTTTGCGGTCACGCGGCC
>NW_006778096.1:775463-783184 GCF_000442215.2 Lipotes vexillifer | reverse complement strand
CTTTTCCCCGGACTCCCTCCCGGCTAGCCGTGGCGCACTAACCCCTTCGGGCTATGTTCAAGCCGCCAACCCCAGTCCTCTCCTTGAGCTCTGACCGAAACCGAAACCGAGCCTCAGCTCGAAGCCCTGCTCGCCCCGGCAGGTGAGCACACAAGCCTCTCGGGCTGGTGAGTGCCGGTCGGCACCGATCCTCTGTGCGGGAGTCTCTCTGCTCTGCCCTCCGCACCCCTGTTGCTGCGCTCTGCTCCGCGGCTCCGAAGCTCCCCGCTCCGCCTCCCGCAGTCTCTGCCCGTGAAGGGGCTCCTAGTGTGTTGAGACCTTTCCTCCTTCACGGCTCCCTCCCACTGGTGCAGGTGCCGTCCCTATTCTTTTGTCTCTGTTTTTAATTTTTTTTTTTTTTTTTCCTACCCAGGTACGTGGGGAGTTTCTTGCCTTTTGGGAGGTCTGAGGTCTTCTGCCAGCGTTCAGTAGGTGTTCTGTAGGAGTTGTTCCACATGTAGATGTATTTCTGGTGTATCTGTGGGGAGGAAGGTGATCTCCGCGTCTTACTCCTCCGCCATCTTTCCACAACCCCCGGAAATATGTGTTTTTAGAGTGATTAAAGCTACACATATTTGTGTGATTTTTAAAATTTTTATATGGACTTTTCATAAACCATATCTTCCTGATTGCATGAAACTTTTCATCCAGAAGTGTAAGATAGGTTGCAAGAAGGGGCTGAAGCATACGTTGCTACTCTGAGATCTGAGAAAGCTCAGACAACTTTGACTTATAATTCTAAAGGCCTTCATCAGTGTTTTAAAGGGGACCCCAGAACTGATTATTACAAAGGCCATGTGTGTATAATTTCAAACCAGTTAGTAGATCAATGTTTTAAAAAAAATCACTGGTTTAAGAGTAACCCATTTTCCTACAGTAAAATAAATATACAATATTTAATATTCCTATATTAAGATATTCAGAAACTGATTTCTAGGTTATAGGAGCTGAAATGGACAAAGAAAATGTGAATTTCCCAGATCATTAAAAAAGCATGCTTGAGGGTAAATGAAAACCAGTGATGTTAACTCTGTCTGGTGGTAACTTTGAACGCCTTAGAAAAAGGTGTCAGAAATTGTTGAAAATAGGATAGATTTTTAAAGGCACAATGAATTCTGCAATGAAACATTTTTCTCTTATTTGAAAGTCTCATAGAAAATGCAAAGAAAATTATTTGGCAAGTTCATTCTGGAAATTCAACATTGAGATTAACATTCAAAAATCAATCAGTGAGGGGCTTCCCTGGTGGCGCAGTGGTTGAGAGTCCGCCTGCCGATGCAGGGGACGCGGGTTCGTGCCCCGGTCCGGGAGGATCCCACATGCCGCGGAGCGGCTGGGCCCGTGAGCCATGGCCGCTGAGCCTGCGCATCTGGAGGCGCATCTGCGCATCCCGTTGCTCCGCAACGGAAGAGGCCACAACAGTGAGAGGCCCGCATACCGCAAAAAAAAAAAAAAAAAAAATCAATCAGTGTAATTTCCCAGGATTAAGGAGAAAAATATATGGTCATTAAAATAGATGCAGAAAAGGTATTTGATAAAGTCCAACACCTTTTCATGATGAAAACTCTTAGCAGTTAGGAATAGAAGGGAACTTCCTCAATTTGATAAAAGATATCAAGAAAACCTCTAGCAAGCATCCTATTTAGTGGTTAAATATTGAAAGCTGCCCTTTGAGACAAATGAGATAAGAATGCCACTATCACCACCTCTATTCATCATTTTTCTGGGGATCTTGGTCAGTGAAATGGGGTTAAATAAATAAATAGGAAAAATATTGGAAGAGAAGAAAAAAATTGTCATTATTTGCATATGATATAATTTAGAAAAACTAGTAAAATTAATCCATAAATTCAGCAATGTTTCTGTATACAATATTAACATAAACATTAGATTTATTTCTAAATATAAGAAAAATTCGGAACATAAAAATTATATACTTATAACTTTTAGAATAGCTTTAAGATACATCATATACCAGGAATAAATTTGACACAACATATGTAAACTCTCTACAAACAAAACTGCTAGACATGAGAGAAATTAGAGAAGACTTATTAAATGGAGAGAGGTACCATATCCATGGTTTGTAAGATTCAATCTTGTAATAATATCAAATATACCCTAATAGATCTATACATTTAATGTAATTCCAATCAAAATATTTTGGTGGAAACTGACAAGCTGAAGCTAAATTATATATGGAAAAGCAAAAGCCTAGAATAGAAATGACAATCTTGAAAAATAATAAAGTGGGGAATCTGACATTGTCAAATATCTAGACTTATAAAACTCTAGTAATTCAGGAATTATTCAGAATTTAATGAAGTAAGAATAGATAAATAAAGCAACACACAGAACCTCATTATAGTTACTTGAATTACGATAAAGTTCCCCTTCCGTGCAATAGGAAAAAAGATGTTGTTTGCAGTAAATGGTTCTAGGTCAACTGGACATCATATGGGAAATAAAAGTTAATATTGAGGCTTACTTCAAATGATTAAAAAAGAAATCATGTCTCCGTGAACTGTAGATCTAAATGCAAAGGTAAAACTATGTGTCTTCTGAAAAATAACAAAGGAGAATGCCTGTGGTTTGAGAGTTGATAAATACTTCTTGAGTTGGCTACCAAAACCCTTTGCTATAAAAGTAAGACTTCTAAAGTGGCCTTTATTAAAATTGATTGCTTCTGTTCATTAAAAGTCACCAGTAAGAAAGAGAAAAGACAAACCACAGAGTGGAAGAACATGTTGGTAATACTGAAAAAGGACTCATATCAGGAGTATGCAGAGAGTTTCTTCAAATCATTAAGGAAAATACAGACAACTCAGTTTAAAAGTAATGGGCAAAATTATTGAAGAAGCATTTCGCAAAAGAAGATAGTCAAATGTCCAATATGCATATACTAAATTGCTCTATATCATCTGTCATCAGAAGTTCAAATTAAAACCCTAATGAGGTAATACAAAAAATGAAACCGAATGAATTAACTTAAAATGAAGTTAAAAAATTTAAAAGCTGTAAATGAAAAATTCTTGATGAGGATATTGAGCAACTAAAACTCTTCAATTCAGATGGTAGTTATGTAAAACGAGCCAGCCACTTTGGAAAACTGAATAGAAATATCTACTAAAGCAGAACGTTTGGGTGCACAAATTCTATGACCAGGCAGTTCTACTATGGGTGTGTACCTAACAGAAATGAAAACCTGCATGCACTCAACGACATGTATGGGAATGTTCATAAGAGCAGCCGAAAACCTGGTATGACCAGGTCAGTTGTGGCATATTCACACTAAGTGATGCCAAACAGTCATGTCAGTGGAGGCACTGCTGCTACACACAGCATAGTGGATGAATTTCACACACATAACGTGGAGCAAAAGAAGAGTCGTAAAGACTAGGCACAATAGAGATCTATTTCCATACAGATCAAAACCAGGTAGCACAAAGAGATGGCCATAGAAGGTAGCCTTCTAGTTACCTTTTGGAAGTAAGGTAGTAACTTGAGCAGATAGAAAGGAGGTTTCTGTGATGCTGGAATTGTTCCATTTATTTATCAGAGTGGTGGTTATATAGGTATGCTTACTTCCTGATCATTTATCAAGCTAAACATGTATACTTTGCTCATGTTGTAGTGTGTAGAAAAGACTTCAATAAAAAGTTAATTTTATTAAAAATATATTTGGCATTTCTATAAAGAAGATGTCACTGAATTATTTCCTTAAAATAAATTTTAAAAAAATACGTATTTCAAATCAGAGAGCTGGTATTCCTGGTTAAACATCAGGTTTGTGGGGAGGGTTATGTGAATTACTTGGTGGAGAAATAGAATCTTTAGTTTGTACAACTTAAAGCAATTTCTCTAGTGCCAGAAACAATTCTACTCCTTGTTCACAGATGCTGAAATAAAACCATAAATGGGTTAAGCAACTTACTAATCATCACAACCAGAGGAACATGAAACAGGAGGCAGAATTATTAAAATCCTGCCAAGATTCTCTATTCTGTCAGAAGCTCTGTCGGCAGGTTCTTTCCTCATTTTAATTGGCATTACATTATTTTTTGAAAGTTCTGATTTTAAAGGAGACAATGGATACTAGATAATTCTCCCAAGTATGAGAGCCATGTTCCATAGATCAACCTGTAGGCATTTTGTAGTTAGTAAACTGATGATGCTTTTAGAACTGCTTATGGTTTTGAACTTCAGAAAATGGCTACGCAATATCACATTACAAGGAGCACTGCAAAAGGACCCTTCTCTCTTCAACACGGCTTGTGCTCAGTGTTCTGTGGCTGTTTTGTGCTGTGCTCTTTATGTGTTTTTAATTATTATTGTTTACGATGATGATGTTTTAATTGTCGATATAGCACCCTGAGCATATGGGTGGAAGCTTTGTAATAATTTAAAAATATTATTATTGTAGTTCCTGGAAAGTAAAGAAATCATCAGGGCTCCTTTGAGTTCTTATGGGAACCGATTGCACCAAGAATCAACATATTTCCTGTGGGGAAGTAGGAGGTAAGATTAAAAAGCACATCTTTCACTGCCTCCAGTCCAGTCCCTGCTGCTCCCACTGCCTTTGTGACTAACAAGGTTTACTTATTTGCTTGGTTTTGTTTAATTTGATAACTCCCAGTGTCAGCCCTGTTTTCCTCACAATCTCAATGGCATTTTCTAAGCCTGAGAAATACACAAAACATACACAACATATGCATGTTATCAGTGATAACATTCCTTTTTGATGGACATTTTAACTTTATGCAATGTCTGTAACTATTATTACTATGAAAAAATTTTATTCATTAACTTTAATGGACAAAAGAGATTTGCAAAAATATGAGCATTTATGTGTGCTGTGATTTGTTCACTATCTTTTTTTGTTACATCATAATAGTTTTCATTGCTATGAAAGTGATAGTAATCAAAATTTTCTCGGTGCTTTTGTTCATGCGTTTTTTGTGTGTGGATAAGAAAATAGTGGTTGTCCTAGGGGAAAGCATGATGAGTGATTATATTCTTTCAAATGCCTTCCTATGTTTTCTACTAAAGTGCGGGCAGTATTTAATGGTTTCAAAAACTTCATTTGACCATATAGGTCAAATAATTCTTGTGTTCCTTCTGTTATGAAACAAAGGACCATGCATTAGGTATTATCATCATCTGTATATCAAAATTCTTATTCTTAAGATTGGATTATAAAATGTCTGCAGGAAAGACAAGTTCTACCTAATATTTATTGATTGATTTTATTTTTTAGAGGAAGTAGAATGTGAAGTATTCTGACTGATCAATTTTCATAGACTTCAGGAAGATGAGAGTAGGAAAGAGAATTTCATGCTTTTTAGAGAATTTATACAATAAATAATCACCTCAATTTTAACTCGAGAATCCTGTGTATCAGCTAACAAATGTTGTTACTAGTCTTTGCGTGTCTGACAACTAAGAATGACTTACTTCTATTGATGACTACTTTGAAAACAAAAAAGATACCTCAAAATGGAATTTGCATATCTGAAAACATGAAAATAATCAAAAGTTTTTATAGAAAACATTTGCAATTAATACTATAGTTCTACAATTTTATCTTGAATTTGTTTGAAGGATTAAAGATGAGGGGCTGTAGCACCAAGATGTATTTCACACAGAATATTTAATGTATAATTTTTTAAATTTTATATTGATTAAAGAACTTGAAAATATGCTTTTTAAAAGAGTAACTTCAAAGGAGAATAGAATATACAAAAATTAATCCCCTAAATATAATTCTGCAGGTGAAATGTACAAAATGCATACATTTCCCTGACTTTCTTCAGAGGTGAGCACAGCCATTAACTAACTATTCACTGGAAAGACTGACTTTACTATATCCTGACAGGAGCTAAAACACAACCCAAGGTGAGAAGATTGTGGGAGTTTCTAGAAGAGATACTAGGAAACAAATATTTTTCCTTATTTTCCTGATCGAGATAAACATTTTGCAAACTATGAATTCACTTTTTATTTCTGAATAGAAAGAAGGGAAGAATTCTAGAGAGCTCACTGAATATCCTCTTTTGTCCATTATTCGATATATTAGTTTAATGACACACATTTCAGCTGCATCTGATATTCTTTTGATGGTATACCAGGAATTCTTGAACTGTAGAAATGACTATTCCACTCTTTCTAAGTAGACTTGACGACTCCATTTTTCTTCTGCTGTATCCCTTTTACAGTATCTATCACATGTTATGCACATTAGTTTACACATTTATCTCTCTCTCCATCAGATTGTGAATAAACTATGTCTTCATAGCCCCAGGACTTTCCCAGTGCCTCTCCACAAGTGTGTGTTCAGTAAGTGATTTGTAAATGGTTACGAGGCTGAATAAATGCTTTAGCAAACCATACCTCATTGACCTAGAGATGTGTATATAACATCTTAGTGCCAATTTGGGAAGCTATTTTAGAGGACTGTCCAAGAACTAAGTATAATCAATTACTTTGGGGTAGTTGGAATGCAACTCAGTAAGCAACCCTGTCCAAGTAATAAGTTACTGAGAGCATTTACCCAGCACCAATTTCAAATTAATGAACCACAATGCATTTTGGCTGTGGGTATATCAAATTAGGAGTAACTGTGCTTAGAGCCACAGAGGTTTAAAAAAATGCAGATTCTACATGAGGTTTGCAAAAGTGAACAATGACTATAAGATATACTAAGACCTCTATGAAAATATTTATCAGCACAAATATAAGGAAATGCCAAGTATGTTATGGATTGGTATTGGTCATAGATACTGACTATACGGTGATGCAAAAAATCCAGGAAACTTGCATGAGAAGAGCATCTTGATAAAACCAAGTTAGAGACATCTCCTACAGCTGAGAGTTTTACCAATTCTGCAGCGCTAAGGCACAAGACTTAATGTAAGAACTTTATTATACATACACATATTTTCCACTAGAGCTCCAACTAATTATATCTTTGTTTTGGAACTTTGATTATGACATGGGGAGGTTTTTCTATGACACTGAAGATGCAATTTTAATATTTCTCTTTCCTATAGTAAGCCAATTATTTCTTTCAAAATCTTACATGACAGCTAAAGGAACAATTCATTAGTGTAGTCGTAAGAGAGGAGTCAGAAATAATCATGCTGCTTTTTGGACCTAGAGTTGGAGCACATCACAGTGGGCACAGGATTAATGCTGCTGTGCACCAACCTTTAATGGGTGTTTTGGGTACATGGTGGTAGGATTGGGGCTGACTGTTTGGGCCATTTGGACATTCGCCTGTGCCTTACAGTATTGCTCTTTTGGCAGAAGCTGTCAGAGCTTCTTTCCAAGTTTGCATCTGGTCAGGGACAGAACTCTGTTTCTTGTTCTTTTATGCTTTGTCTCTCCACATCCCATTATCACACTCTGGATGAATGCTCTCTCTGGGTTCTGTGACCTGAACCCTTTACTTGCCCAGTACAGAAAATGAATGTGAGAACTGAACTCAGCCCCTAACTCTCTACTGCATCCTTTAAATTCTCTCACAGTTTTCTTATAACAAATTATGGAACACACATATACAGGATGATGAAAACAGTGGTAAAAGGGAGAAATTACACAGATCAGACAGATGAAACCCAGACCACTTCCAATTCCCTGCACTCATGTGTTTCTTTTCATTCTCATTTTGGATACTTTCCCTA
>NW_006778096.1:750501-775427 GCF_000442215.2 Lipotes vexillifer | reverse complement strand
TTTCCCTACGTTTCATTTCACTTTTGTACTTTGGCCAGCACACAAATTCAGCTGCAGATATTTTTTTCGTTTGACCTTACTAAGAATGAATCCCAAATTCCTATTCAAATGAAAGCAAAATTTCCAAATATAGGGGTTGGAGTCAATTATGAACACACAAAGGTAGAATCAAATGAATGAAGTAAGAATAAAAAGTAGAGAGACAGGAAAAGAGGATGGAAAAAACTTGCAGAATTAATGAAACAGAATTTGAAAGCATATGATAAGTTCTGTTAGCATGTTCACTGTAAGTTAGGTGACATTTCTCTTCATCTTTGTTATGGCTGCACAGGCTCAGTTTACCCCAGTTATCGTGGCAAGCTGATTAAGAGTTCTGAAACCCCATCTGTCATTAAACCGTCTCAATGTATTATTAAAACAGCAAAACGACTTTTCCTCCAGGCAAACAGAATAAAACAAACTGCAACAACTTTGTGCTGTGTCTATACAACACAGAGTGAAATGGAAATTTCTCGTTCTCCACTTATTTTGATCAATGTGAATAATGAAATCTGAGAGCTGAAACTACATTTTTACTTTGTGGCCTGCAGGAGCTTGTGTGGTTGTCATATCTTGGTCAGATCAGAATACTGTGTCAAATATTTTTGGTTGTTTTGGCTTTGGCCCAGCTATATATTTCAGAGAGACTTCAGCCGGTTAAAATTCATTTTCTTTAGTTTTTTTTTTTTTTAATTACATTGCCCCATGAAATAATATAACAAAGGAAAATTAGGTATGCTTCGATGGAAGGAATGTAAAGAAATCAGTATTATTAAGAGTATTTAGATTGATAGCCAAAAAGATAGGGAAGAATTAGAAGGAGTTTAGGAATCTATTTTCTGCACCTCCATTAATCGTTCATTCATAAAACATGAATAGTACTAGGTACCTTCCAGTATTTTTGATAAATATAGAAACTATAGTGCCTTCTATCAGGAAGCTTGAAATCCAAAGAGAGAGACAGAAAAAGAAGTGATTGCTTACAATATAATGGGGAGGAATAATGTATGGGTTATAAGCTACTGCAGGATGAAATGGGAATAGACGTGGGATTCACAGGTTTCCCACTGAAGTTGATAATGATCACGAATACTCACTATGTACTAAGCACTAGATTAAGCTCTTTGTGTGCATTAACTTATTTAATCTGTAGTAAAACTTTGAGAGAGGTACTGTCATTATACTCATTTCACATATGAATAAACATGTTCAGAGAGACCTTTTCCCCAAAGCCCCTAAGTAGACAAACAAATCTGAATCTAGGTCTGTCTGATTTTACAGCTGAGGGGTCTTAACCTCTAGGCTCTAGTTTAAACTAAGTTCTAAGGGACAACCTATGCAAGTAACCTTCCACTAGGAATTGCTGTTCTAAGTGTATACGTCAGGGGGTGCTCATTTGTGTACATAAAGGGTTAAGACAAAGAAGTTTACTGTAGCAATGTTAATTTTTTTAAAATATGCAATTAGCTAATTGTCCACTAATGAGAGTATATCTTTAAAAAATCTTAGGCATTTATAAAGGATGATGTCGAATACTGAGAGAAGAATCAGCCTATCTGGATTAAAAACCTAGCTCTGCTGTTTCCCTGCAGTGTGAACTTGGGGAAATAGCTGAACTTTTCTGTGACTGTTTTCTCACCTGTAAAATGGAGATGATAAGAGCATCTAACTCATTTGTGGGAATTCAAGGAAACAATACAAATAAACCACCAAAAGTGTCTTGCACATACTAAGTGTTCAATAAATATCGGCTAGTATTATGTAATGGACCTTCTGTATAGTTAAAAGGAACACTTATATGTACCTAAAATGGAAAGTTCCCAAAGACATATTTCTGAGCATAAGTAAGTTGCAGACAGTTGACATAACATGATAATATTTATAAACTATATGTTTTCATAGATACATATCATTTATATAAGCACATTTTTAAAAAGACACCTGACAAAGTTTTCCTCTCTCTCTCTCTCTCTCTCTCTCTCTCACACACACACACACACACACACACACAAACAGTCCTTCAAAGCATCAATACAGCTATCATAACTGTCTAAGTCTTTACTGATTGTGTTTACGCGTGTTGGTCAGGGGAAAAGAATGACTTGAGTGAGGGAGGAGGGAGGACTACCTGTTAAAGTTACACTTTTCATTTGCTTTGACACAAACATATACATATATAAATATGCGTATGCCTTTCTAAAATTGGAGAAAAATCAAGTTTCGTTTTTCCATTGAGAACAAAAATACATTCTGGAAAGATTTCACATGTGCTCCTGCCAAATATGGCTTTCATCCTATTTTCAAACAAATATTGATGTCTTTTGCTAGCAGGACTCTTTAAAAGAGTAATGAAATATAAATGTTTTCCTATCACTAAAATTATGTGCCCCTTTGGGGAGATATTTAGATTTTCTTAATTTCTTTGGGGGTTCTTAGCATTCATGATTTTGATGAGTATTTTTGAGGAACGGCACTGCTGCTTTTAATCCCTTCATCTCTGAGGGTACAATTGCTACCATCACTCGCTCTTTGCCCCGATGTATGTTCTCTATTTCCTTCTTTGCTATTAGAGCTGGGCCACATTCTGACTGTTCCCGCAGGAGGATATGGCCAACCTCACACTAGTGATTTTTGTGCATTCTTTCTCAAGCTATGTCAGTCATTTTGCTCATACCACTAGAGGAGTTTCAGCAAAGCTTGTGAAAAGCATAGATTCTCTAGAAGTGTGGGAAATGATCAAGTTCTTGGAATATCAGGAAGAAGTAAGATTTCTGGGCAAAACAAAGCTCTGTTATCAACTAACTTTTAGAGGTTCAAGAAAATGGATATCTGTGTCTTGATGCTAGATCCGTCATTTTTTTGGAAAGGAGTGAAGGATTCTCTTTTCAATTATCTTCAACTTATTTTTCAGATATTTTAAATTGTTTATTTTGGCAGAGAATGTGAACATGCATGCATATACATATATGAATTTGTGTCATATCTATATCTATCTATCATCTGTCTAATCTAATCAATCAAGAGTGCGAAGCATAGCATTTTTTAAACGCCAGAAAATACATTCTTTTTAATTTTAAAAGTTGACAGTTTATTTTTAAAAGAAAGTAACTTATTTTCAAGAAAGTAATTCCAAACAGAAAGTATGCAGTATGTCTACAGCATTTAGGACATTGATTTATTATTTGAGAGTTATTAACTATCTGAGGTCCTAGGTAACAAAAGAAGAAAATATTCCACTTAAATATTGTAGTGTAACTAATAAAATAAGTGTGCACTGATTTTGCAGTTTACAAGGCTCTTTCTCATTCCTCTTGTATTTTTATCTTTATGCAAAAAATTATAAAATCAGTCAATTACTTTTTATTTTATTAGAGAAAACTGATTATCTTTTTCAAAGATAATCAGATTTTCAAAATTACATGTCAGTTTTTCCCCAGGACTCTAATATTTATGATTAATGGAGAAAAGTTTTAAAATTAAATCACCGCTTTTCTTATAGTGATAAGCTACTTTGAGCAGAAGCCTTTTAGGTTTACATAAATCTGTAAGGAACACTGGCTTTAGAACAAGAAGGTGTACCTTAGTATTTTTCTATTGCTAGCTGTAGACTTTATGTTAGTATAACAACAATATTTTCCATTTAAAAATAATTTTTTTCAATCATAGATTTTTCAGTCATCTTTTTGTAATCTATTTTAAAATAACATTTATTTTTTCTGCTTTTTTTATGTCTAACATACAAACCTAACTTTTTCCTTAGAAAATTTAGAAATTATAGAATGATATAATCCCAGAGAAAATTAGTCAGTTGGAATTCTATCACTGAGAATAAAATAAGTTAACATTTTGGTTTATATATTTCCAGATTTGTATATAGATACAGCTTTAAAATAAAGGTGCTATGCAGTAATGTTTTATAACCTGCTGCTTTAAATAATAATATAAGTATTTTCTAGATTATTACATGCATTTTTAAATGACTTTGAAATTGTATGGTGTTTAGTGGTATGCGTGCATCAAAGTTTTTTTTGTTTTTGTTTTTGGTTTTTACTAACTTCCTATTCTTTTTCATTTATATTACCTACTAAGTTTGCTTATAAATTAGGCTTTCAAACTATCTTTGCTCAGCACAAATATAACTTGGTATTATTTTTTGTATCTGAATTAACTGTTCATGTTTGTTACACATTTTCTTTTGGGATATTTCTTAGGCATATTTTCATGGGGTATTGATTTATAAGAACTAATTTTATATTGAGCTTATTAGCACTGTATCTACTCTAATGTTACCAATATTTTTCTTAGTTTGTATTTTATCATTAAATTATTTCTTTTAATTCATAAGTTTAAAAATATATATTAAAATATATTCTTATTTTTCTTTCTGAGATATATATATATGCACAAATAAATATATATACATAATTAGTATTGAGAAATGCCTTTCCCAGACTAATCTGAAACTTAATTGTGCCTTCCTCCACTACTGCTACAGTTGGACTCATTCTCTTTGACATTTTGATTGCTATAAATTTTGAAGAATGTATTGGTAAAGAAGAAAGGAGAAGGTGAATTTCAACACATTGCATTAAGGCCTAGGGAGAATTGATGAGGCTTGAGGGGATGCAGAAAGTTTAATAGCTGGAATCATGGGGAACTTGAAGAAATGTGATTGATGTCTAGGGTGGATAAATAAATATTAGAGAATATGAGGAACTTGTCATCTGAAAAAGAGGAAATTACCTTTGTCAGAGAAAAAGCACTTTTAAATTGGAATGATCACATCACGTGACATCTTTTCAGCGAAACAGAGATACAAGAATCTTCTGAAAGCAAAGATTTGGAGTGGAGGAAGAGTGAAATTGCACTAGACTTTCAGGTTAAGTTCAAAGGCAAGTACTTCCATAGTGCTGCAGAAATTCTTAGCAGTGAAAGAAATATGACAGGAAGCAGGAAAAAAACAAACAAACACAAAGAAGGTAAAACAGTAATCCTTAATATTATTTAATGTTGTAGTTGTTTTTATAGATTGGATAAGGACTTGATGAGAGCTATGAATCCTCCCCTCAGATAAATGCATGTTTATACTATTTTGCCAACAATTTTAGAAAGTGAGATGACTCTCTTACACTGAGTTAAGGATCTTTACTTTAGGGGACATATAAAACTTCCTCCCTGAATCTGTAGCCAGCCTGAGGGAGCCTTATATCTAGATGGAAAAATGGAATCTTCAGAAACACAGTAATGTCATATTGCAGCATATGGGTTTTAATTATAAAGAATAAAGTGAGAATAAATGGAAAGGCATAGAGACATGTTCACTTTCTTTGGTTATTACTTTGTTTCTTTTCTCTACTCCTCAGGCTGCTCTTTGGGTGGGCATCTTCTCTCTTCCTTTATATCTATACTTCTAATGGATGTGGGTATATTCCTTGATTGGCAGTTGCCTTCACCCTTGAAGGCTAAGCATAAACCTATGAACCTATGAAAATGAGAGATAAAATCATTTATCAGAGTGGCTTCTACTAAAGTACTTAAGCTGAAAGTCCAAAAATAGGTTGTTCAGTTTTCTACATGATCCCATCCATATTCTGATGACAACAGGGTAAGCAGGTATGCTGCAACCAATAAAGGAGTGTATTTGGCTCACGTATACTTCAAACCTAGCAAAGACTGCATTGAGAATTGGTAAAGAACATGACTGATAATGGGAACTCCATTTGTGATAAATCCCTTGTCTTCATAAAGGATTCAAAGGAAATTAACTCACCATACTATTGACTGAAAATGTTTGTCTGTTGTCTAAGGCTGTGTCTATCCAACTGAAAATGAGCAGAGTACATTATTTTCTGCTGTTCTAATGCCAATATTAATGTCAGTGTGGATTTCTTCATGGTCGATTTGATAATTTCTTTGGAGATGGGCCATTCTTATAAAATAATAACAGGCAACTGGAATCAGTTGCACTGTATTGACAAGGTTTATTGTTTTCTCTGAAATCCTTTGAAAAGACCTACATGTGAATTTCACTCAGAAGAAAACTTTGGTTACAAAAGTCCTTATGCTCTGTGTCTCCCCGCAGAAACATTTGGACCTTTAGAAACATATTTTATGTATAATGTGAATAGGTTGTTAAATATATAGGAGAGACTCAGGTAAAAATGGAAAGATTTGAAATCATAAAAGTAACAAAATAAACCCCAAACATGTGAAATGATAATCTCAAATAAGTTATAACAGAGATAATTTGGAATATTTAGGCACTCTCTTGTCTCTAGACATTTAATGATGAATTGTGGTGAACACTGCACTTCAACAGAAATTAAAACAGCCTGATGTGATTCCATCAAAGATGGAGATGCAGGTAAAATTAGTTATCTCTAGGCTTTATGCACAGATGAATATGGCAATAGGAAGAAAAAGCTAGTGCAGATAAACTGAAGGAAAGGCTGAAGCTTGTTGTGCATCTGTAGAAGTGATATATGTATTGATGCAGTACCATATGAAGATTGATTAATCTTTACCAAAACAATTTAGTATTTTAATTATGTTCAATTTATAATTGAGAATACATATTCTTAAAAAAAAATCAGTTGTAATCTCCCCTCCTCCCCCACAGACTGATTCATCCAGGGTTCTCTACATAACAATGTAGACACAATAATTTAATCATAAAGTAATTTACAAAATCACTTTTAAATTCTTGAGGACTTCAAAGAGCTAATAAAAATAAAATTATAGGGCTTCCCTGGTGGCGCGGTGGTTGAGAGTCCGCCTGCCGATGCAGCGGACGCGGGTTCGTGCCCCGGTCCGGGAAGATCCCACATGCTGCGGAGCGGCTGCGCCCGTGAGCCATGGCCTCTGAGCCTGCGCGTCCGCAGCCTGGGCTCCGCAACGGGTGAGGCCACAACAGTGAGAGGCCCGCGTACCGCAAAAAAAATAAATAAATAAATAAAATAAAATTATAGAACAAGAGAATATAGGGATTACAGCAATGACACAAACATAGCAAAATAAAGACGTACAGTCCACGAAGATCTCTACATTATTTTCTTTACTTTTAAGTTTTGATGAAACTAAACACTAACTCATTAGCTTAATCAGCAATCATGTTGCTATAGGGGCTGAAGGATGCTAAGTCAGGCCTGATATTGGGAGATGGGGGACTCCTCTGATGGGCAACTTTGGCTTGAAGATTCACCAACAGCCTTGCCAAGCTTTCGTAAAACTGCCACATTCTCTACTACTCGTGCACCTGACATTCCTTTCTTTTCTTTTCTTTCCCCTCACAAGGGTCAGCCCTGCATACTGTCAGTTCTCCCACCCTCCTCCAGCTCCTTCCCCCGTTTCCTTCACAGATGTTTTCCCTAAAAAAATTTTTGCACATCTAATTCTGTCTAGGGGTCATCTGCTTCTCACAGTACCCAAATAACACAAGTGGTATCAGGAGTTATCCAAGAAAACAAGATAGGTATTTAGGACTGGCTAACTCATTGCCTTGTGGGTGAAGAGGAAGGATTTTGTCCTGTTTGGTAGCTGGGGCAATGATACTCCCTGTACAAAGCAATGTTAATTGCTAAGGATTTCACTGCTGGTGGCAGGAAAATGTCTCCGTGGAGAGCAAGTCTGTGATAGGGGATGAGGATTCAGGCATTTGAAAGTTTTTTGTTAACAGTGCCTTTAAAGACAGTGAACTTGGCTAGTTCCTTCTAAGTTGTATTTATGCCCTGCAGAGGGATAATAGTAAGAGACGGAGGGCTGTTAACAAGCTTTGGTATCTTACAAAGAGGCCCTTATTTCCTGTAGTGATAACACAGAGCTGTTCAACAGGCTGAAGATCTAATAGAGTTTCAGGGTTTCAGAGACATTTGAATGATCACCCAGTGTTCTGCTTTGTTATGCCAAAGCCAGGGTGCTGGCTGGGAAAACCTGGGGCCCTGAGACATAGGATGGGGATATCTTGATACTAGTTCTGTATTTGTCCATGAACCTTCTGGGCTTCAGAGGTGGCCTACCTTCCTGAGAAAGAGCTATCACTCCTACTGAAGGCCTTGTGGCCAGCCTGGCTTGAGCAAGTAGCAGCTGGTAGTAGGCACTGTGCTCTGTCTGCTGGCTTCTCTGGTTCTGGTTAAGCAGCTGATGAGCTCAGCTGAGCTGGACATGAACTGCATGTGTCAGCTGCACAGCTGTGGAGGTGATGTTGCCATCATGGTGCTGCTTGGTGGTTGTCTACTGGTCACCATCCTGGTGCTGGCTGGCCTGGCCATTTCCCCTGCTTGGCCACTGGCTACCATGTTGTCAGTAGGCATTGCTCTGGTTGCCTCAGGCTCACTCTTGCTGCTGGGTTTGCTGCTGTATCAAGTGGGTGTGATTGGACACTGCCTACCCTACTGTGTGGCTGCCTGCCCACCCCCTGCTGCCCAAGGTGACCACCACAGTGGCAATGGAAGCATCTTCAGCATCTCACGATGGTTTTCTGCTGGCCAGTGTCATGCAACCGCATGCAGCCTCATATGACCTAGCCAGAGCCCTTCTTTCCATTGCCTGCCTCAGCATCCTGAGTGTTGTGTGTGTGTGTGTGTGTGTGTGTGTGTGTGTGTGTGTGAAGAAGATGGTGAGCGTATTTGAGTAGGTGCATATCCCAGGACTGTATAGCCCTCTGGTGGGATTGCATGATGTGTGATTCAGAGCCTATGGGTACCTACACATTCATACCACAGAAAGGTGAATGTATGTCTCCTTGGAACCCCAGTTTTTGTCCATGGAACTGTGAGAGTCTGCCTATCTGCTGTACATGGAGTCTCTACGCCAAGAAGTATCTGGGATCCTAAAATGTCTTGACTCCTGTTACCAACACCCATGAGATCCAACCCTGCCTTGTAACACCCATCAGGAATTTCCACAGGAGTGACTATTTGTCCACACCAGAGACTGCACCAAGGACCCTTCACTGAGAAGAGTAACTGGTGGCTAAGTGGAAAGAACATGGGCTCCGGAATGTGACAGGTCAGGATTAGAATCTTTCCTCTAACACTTAGCAGCTGGGGAACTCGGACAAGTGACTAACCTTTCTGAGCCTCCGTTTCTTGAGGGTCGTGGTCATAGTCCTGGTTGTGGTAATTAACTGTGAGGATCGAATGGCATCACGCATGGAAGGATTGGACACGTGGTAGACGTGCAATAAGAATAGTGGCTGTTGACGCGGAGCGGCGTGGCCGCTGGGCCCGCGCGTCCGGAGCCTGTGCGCCGCGATGGGAGAGGCCACGGCAGTGCGAGGCCCGCGTACCGCAAAAAAAAGAATAGTGGCTGTTGAAACAAACAAACAAGAGACTTCTCCATTTCTTGCTGCAGGCTGATACCTGGTAAGTCCCAGGACTACCTCACAAACAAGGCCTCGAGAAGAAGGAGAGAGACTGTATACAATGAATGAGTTGAAAGAAATAGCTCGTAAGTACTTGAGCCAGGAGAATACCCCTGTGATGGGAATTTGAAAGAGGCCAGAATGTAAGACAATGTAAGCGTGTATGCTTGATGTGGGACAGTTAATTGACTTTCCTGGGACAAGGCATATCCTAACACGGACCCTAGGAGATGAGATAAACTCACTGCTGCAGTGGCTTTTGGAGACCTAAGAAAAATGGCGGCCGACATTAAATGAAGTAGAAACATCTGAGTTATGGTATCTACCGTTAAAGGCAGGAATAAAGAGGCTGAGGGGAGCAGGCATACTGGAGTGGATATATTATCTGAGGCCAGAAGATCCAGCAGATGAATGTGTTCCACAGAGGGACCCAGAGGTCACATTACTCTCCAAGGCCATCATCAAATTGCTGGTGATAGGGACACTAGTATCAGAAATTCTGAGGAGCCTCCTTTGCAAGCCAGAGCTGATGGTAGGAAAAGCAGATACAGTCTTTTTTTTTTTTTTTATCATCTTTATTGGAGTATAATTGCTTTACAATGTTGTGTTAGTTGCTGCTGTATAACAAATTGAATCGGCTATACGCATACATATATCCCCATATCCCCTCCCTCTTGTGTCTCCCTCCCACCCTCCCTATCCCACCCCTCTAGGTGGTTTCAAAGCACAGAGCTGATCTCCCTGTGTTAATGTGGCTGAAAAGCAGATACAGTCTTTAGAAACCAGGTAGCAAAGTTAGGCACCAGATGCCAGGAGGCCACAATTACTCTAAAGATCAGCAAGGTCGAAGGGGCAGCCAAATGAGCTTGACTCACAGGGAGTGGTTAAAGATGGTTAATGGAACATGGTGTCCCTGGAAACAAGAGTGCTGTTCAATAACTACAACCAAAAAAAAAAAAAAAAAAGGAAACAAAAGAGAAGCAGGAGGCTGAGGATTAAGGACAATCTCCTCAGTAAAAAGTAAAAATCTCTTGCTCAGTTCCCAGGCATGAGCCAATTTTCAGATATTGAACCCATAACATCCAAACAGTGGGCACACCTCACAATGAAAGAAGTGAGGTAAAGCCAGATGACCTTGGGAGCCCCTGGTTATATCACATAGTGTACCATCTAGAACATAGTGTACCAGGCAGCCTCACAGAACTCTGGAACAGCCTCTAGAAATCCAGACAAAGTGTCAGTGCAGAGGCAACACTCTGAATTTATAGGGAGCCATTCTCAGGATGTAGTGTATTCATCAAATCAGAGACCTCTCTGTGATGCTGTGTCCCCAAGGGAAAGAATATAGGAAACTGGGAACCATAAAACAGAAGCAGGATTATCCTCATGGACCATGACTCTCAATGACGAGCTGAGGGATTTTGTTCCTCTATACTCAATGCTCTGGGTTTTGCAGAGTTGGAGGTCCTGGTGAGTAAAAGGGACATACTTTTGCCAAGGGACACATAAGAGGTTCCATTGAAGTACATGTTACAGCTGCTGTCTGGGTATTTTGGATTCCTTGTGCCCAGAGACCACCAGAGTAGAAGAGAAGTCATCATACCGGTAGAGGCAATTGACCTTGATAACCAGAGGCCACAGGGCTACTTTTCATACAGTAGGAGTGAGTAGGAATATATGCAGCACCCAGTTGGTTCAGGTGGGCACCTCCTAGTACTGACTTGCCCCATTGTAACTGTGAATGGATATGTGCAGCAACCGCCATCTGAGGGTCTGATTAACTAAGGATACAGACCTCTCAGGAAAGAAGGTTTGGGTCACACTAGTACTGAGTTGTGCCACCAATGGATAACAGAGGAGGGATAGTTTGAATATCATTTATGGTCTCGAGATTGACTGCAACAACACTACCTCTTCTGAGTTTCTTGTCAGGTAGAGAGTCCCATGGGAACCATGGATAAGATGCTCCCCAACCAGTGAGGAAAGTAGATATATGTGATGCAATAGGTGGCCTGTGGCAGGCGTCAAATTGTGTTTCTCGGAGCTCCAACTGAGGGGAGCATAGTTCAACAATGGCTCCAAGCACTGTGCTCTGAAATCCATCACCTCTATCACACCAAGGCTGCCTTCTCAATTACTGTTCCCAGCCAATGCTGACAGCAATGCTGAGAGCAGCAGGCTAGGTCATTACTGGAGATGCAGAACTCCTCTAATGGGCCACTTTGGCTCAGTCCTTCCCATTGGCCTTTGACCTTGCCAGATTTCTTAGATCTACCTTCCTTCCAGTCAACATTTATTCCCTCTGTCCTCTCAAGAGTCGGATAAACATCTTGGTCTGAGGGAAGACCCTCCTGGTTCCTTTCCAATTTTCTCACAGACATTAACAAATCTCGTGCCCATCTGATCTTGTCTTGGCATCTGCTTCTCAGAGAACCTTCAGTACACATTGGTGTTGAAACATAGGTCAATTTATGGAGTTTAAGTAAACTGTATCCTAAATCTAGACTGCTTTGTAATACTAATAAGGCCATGAGTATTTCTTGCTTCTTGGAAATACCGGTTGGCTTTTCTTCATTCAGTAATGATAACCAGTGCACCTAATCCACCCAGCAATCTTTCAATTCTTTCTTCCTTAATATAAGACAGGAAGGATCAGCAACAAGAGCATGTGAATATGTACAATTATTAAACACGCAACTAAAAAACAC
Organism: Lipotes vexillifer; assembly: GCF_000442215.2. Lineage (NCBI taxonomy): Eukaryota > Metazoa > Chordata > Mammalia > Artiodactyla > Lipotidae > Lipotes > Lipotes vexillifer. The sequence continues at coordinate 763,319 of NW_006778096.1, read as the reverse complement.
ATGCCTGTCTGACAACAGAATACTTCTAAGGCAGGATCTATATTAGAATGTGAAGTAGAGATATGTATGAGTCAAAAAATAATGAGAGTCAAAACCTCCACTTGCTTCAATATTCTGATATGTCCACTTTGTTTAATCTTTTCATTGGCTTCAAATTCTAATAATTAAGAAAGCTCACAAGGTGGTTTGCAGAAGGAGAATATTAGTGAAAGGATTATTGCATCCTTCATCCATAAGTCAGTTAAACAGGAAGCACACATCTTACAATGCTAACTAATTTCTTGAACAAACAGATGCCTGTGATTGGATGGATTTATAAATTCATGTTTACATGGGTAATATCATTATCAGCAAAAATATTTTACAGCATCTATTATAGCAGCTTTCAGATAGTTGATGCCTCCAGAAATATTTGTTGGTCTGAAATGAAAAATATCTTTGAGAAATGGGTTTAATTAAATACATGTCATAAAGGTAAAACTGACTCACCAGCTGGGGGTGACAAAGAAATAAGTAGAGCAAGGTGTCATCAAATGGATCCTTCTGGTCCCATTAGTGGGAGAACCACACTGCAGCATAAGTGCCTTTGCCTTTGGTACTTATTGCTGACATCCAAATGGCCTAAATGAGCACCATGTTAACACGATGTAGTTGATGATTTTGGCAAATGCCAACCCAACATGTATATTTCAGCATGCAACTCAGTCAGGGGCTCAACTGCATTCAATATGATTATGGTTTCCAGCTAGATAGGAGGCAAGTTTCTGGCCTTTGCGGGGTTTGATACCCTGAGAAAGTTTTCCAGTTTTATCCCATTTACCACTCCTTCCAAAGTGTACCTCATAGTGAAGGATATAGGAAGTTAGTTATAGGGAGCTTCTGTTAAATATGGGAATAGATAAAGAATAAAAGGGAAATGATGGCATATGCCAAAATTAAGGGGACGAGAATCTTTTTATGAATGTGTTCCGAAGACTCCAAACAGTTTTATGATATTTCAGACAGGAAAAGTCACTTTTATACTGAAGTAATGTAGGGTCGTGCAAACCTTCATATCAGCTGATAAAGAAAAATATTACTTTCATAGGTTCACACAAGAAGTTCAAGTATTTCATCTCAGCTTCAATTTTTAAGCCATTTTCCTGCAAACTGGCAAATTTCTGCCTACAGCAAACTGATGAAAATTCATGGGTGTTTTCACTCCTCCACTTTAGGGAGGAATAGTAAAACTTTTGCCTTAGATCAAACTTTTGAATATTTGAGGGGAGAAAAAAAAAAACACATCACTTCTCAAATGTGAATACCCAAAGTGAAATGTGGCTGTTTCTTACATTTTTAGATGCCTGGAAGTTTTCCACAAACTTCTATAACAGTCACTCTGCAGGATTCTGCTATAAATGTTTTAGGAACTATCTAGGGAAATATTCTATTGAGGGGGAAGGCAGGATTATCTAGCAGATAGAGTGTGGAATTTGGACTTGGACGACCATCTGAGACCTGCACCTGCCTCTTTCATTGCCTTATGGTGCAGCGTTGTATAAATGATTCAGACTCTCTTTGCTTCCATTTTTCCCTGTGGTAATAGAGGGAAATGGGCTAAGCGTTAGCCTCTTCTCAACAATCAGAGAACACTGTAAAGGTAAATACGACATTGTCTGTAAAGTGCTATGACCTGTAATCTAGAAAAACAGTGCAAGAGGTGTGAGGCCACAGAGTTTGTGTAAACATTATAGAACCCTAGCATGGAGAGCTGCGTAGCCTGGCTCTTCACTTCTGTATTTGATCAGGGGTCCTTATGACACATAATCAACTATAGGTATTGCCAGTTGCTAATACTAACAACACACATCTTGCCTTCAGCCTTTGGAACGTGTTCATCTCCCTCTCACAAACTCAGTGAATCGTTAACAGTCAATCAACTTGCATCTATTGATTGTCTAATATGCAAAATGCACTCTGCTGAGTATTAGACCTCTGGTGAAAGTCTCTTAGGACAATAATGATTTATAAAGCATAGTAGCTGTTCTCAAAACACTTGTAATCACAATCTAGTTATAAAGGAGGATTGCCTAAAGTATTAAAAATCATATAAGATACCCGTAGATGACGATTAGAAATAATGATTCTAAAGAGAAGGAGGAAAGGTATGAGGATTCAGAGTGCCTCCATTGCATATGATTTTAGTTTGTAATTAGGGAAAATGTACGCATAAATACAGAAGGAAAAACGTGTACATGCTTGGAAGTATAAAAAAATAAAATGAAAATGGTATCCTTGGAAGTTATCATGCTAAAAATAGTGATTTATTATCATCTATGGCTGCCATCATTTATTTCACTGTTCTCATTGAATTTAAGCAATCTTTGTTCTTTTCTACTGGTTATTTCTCTTATATGCTCAGTTTGAGGAATTTTGATGTCGTGTTTGAAACCCAGTTCAGTTAGTCAATATGGATGTGTCTTATGAAATAAATTCAGGGTGAAAGGAGGATCATGTGCTACAAAGGGAAGAGAATTAGATGAGGATCACAGTGATCTCACTCCGAACAATGAGCAGCCTCAACCTCACAAGGCATCTGTTGATTCATTTGTAAAATAAGAGGGTTGGGCTAGATTTCACTGGCCAGTTCTAAAATTTTCTGGAGAAAAACATGCTGCTTAGCAGTTCTCTATCTTTGTGCTACTGGAAAGCTCCTCTTGCTTTTGCATTCTGTCAGGGTCCATGATTATTTCTTGTCATTAAGATCAAAATTTCAGGGCTTCCCTGGTGGCGCAGCAGTTGAGAGTCCGCCTGCCGATGCAGGGGACACGGGTTCGTTCCTCGGTCTGGGAAGATCCCACATGCTGCGGAGCAGCTGGGCCCGTGAGCCATGGCCACTGAGTGTGCGCGTCCGGAGCCTGTGCTCCGCAAGGGGAGAGGCCACAACAGTGAGAAAAAAAAAAAAAAAAAAAAAAAAAAAAAAAAAAAAAAAAAAAAAAAAAGATCAAAATTTCAATTTTATAGGCCATGGATGCCTAAGGTAGAGGAGAAGCAGATGGCAATATGGTGTGCTCAAAAACAGGCTCTAACTGTAATTCTTAATTTAATTATTCTTAGGCTAGACTTTCCCAAGCTCTATTAAATTTTAGTATTCAAGAGAGCGTTGGTCTTGCCTGTAAGGACTAACATAGGTGAATAGGCTGGTTCTTGGTAGTAGAACTTGTGTGTCAGTGAGCAAGCTGTCTGTAGAACAGAGTGGAGGCAGAGCAACCTTGCTGGGTGATATATTGGCATACACCTTTATTTCAAGGTATATTGGTAAATATTTGTTGTAAATATGATAGTATGTATCACCAAAAAGATTAACAATGTCAAACATCTAGTCAATTCAAAGAAAAGGGTAATCCAATTTTAAATTAAGTATGAAATATGTTGTTTGGTTTATGTGGAAAATTGAAAATTTGGATTTTATTTTAAACAGACATGTTTTAATGTGTCACATGAACAGCCTAGAAAAAAATAAAATTTATTTGTGCTGCATGGTATAAATAATGTGAAAGATAGTAGTATATTGGGAAAAAAAGTCAGATTTTTTGAGTATAAAATTGAAATTTTCTAGAATTAAAAAAAATACAGTTTTAAGGACTTCCCTCGTCCAGTGGGTAAGACTGTGCTCCCAATGCAGGGAGCTGGGGTTCAATCCCTGGTCGGGGAACTAGATCCTACAAGCGTGCTGCAACTAAGAGTCCACATGCCACAACTAAGAAGTCCACATGCCGCAACAAAGATCCCGTGTGCCACAACTAAGACCCAGCGCAGGCAAGATAAATAAATAAATATTTTAAAATAAATTTTAAAATGTGGTTTTAAACAGTTAATATTATAAACTGACAATACATAATTGAGGCAAGTTACAGCTACTTTAACTTATTATGAAATGTGTTCACTTATTCATATAAGGGGGCTTTACTGAATGAAGGTTTATGAGATGTTATGCACAGTCGAGATCAGCACAGTCCAACAGAAATATAATTTAAGCCACATGTGCAATTTAAAATTTTGTAACTTCCACATTAAGAAGAGTAGAAAAGACACAGGTAAATTTTATTTTTTTGTAAATTTCATTTAACACACTATACGTACAGTATTATTTCAACATAAAAATTATTGATATACTGTAATTTTTTACTAAGACTTCAAAATTTAGCGTGTTTTAGTTATAAGTCAATTTGAACTAGCCATATTTCAGGTGTACAATAGCCAGTAATAGCTAGTAACCTTCGTATTGGCCACCTGGGTCTGTATGATGGGATTGAATACTAAAGAGCACAGTCATGGCCACTACCTTCAGAAAGTTGACAGTCTAGTATGGAAGACAGACTCGGAACAATAAATCAAAAGTGTAAAATTTTATACTTTTCACAGTTTTTATAAGCATCACAAAGTTAATATTGTTGAATGCATGCCCAGCATTTAATGTATTTCCACTTTACATGATGGATAATGTGTTCTTTATGTGGGTGAGATTATTCTTGGTATTTTTAAAGAAATGCATCCTTAATTAACATACTTTTGTAGTCTACTAATATTCTTTTATCCTTGTGCTTCCCATTTTCCCCAAATCAGTATTACACTGTAAGTTTGAAGTTGAATCCTGAGTCAGGAGCATAATAATCTTTTAATATGTTATATATGATTAAAAATATTAAAGCAACTAGGTACAAAATAAAGTTATCAGAGAAAACATTATTTGGGATGAGAAAAATATTCAATGTTTTCCCATGAACTTTCTATAGCTTTATAATTTCCGTGATTTCTGCTGACATGTGTTTGTGAAGGCTTTCTACTAAGTGCTATAGACCTTCTCTAGGTTTATTTTAGATGTAATTTATTTCTTATGAAATCTTGCAATTGTTCCTACCTTATACATTAGCTGGTGTGATGAAAGTACTTAGGTATTAAAATAATAAGAGCATAAAACAAAAATATAAAGAGAATAGTTTGTACATGAAGTAAACTCCATCTTGTTTAAGGATTTGCCTTAATTGATTCCATGCAGCTCAAGCTTAATTGTGGATGGTGCTGAAGTTGGTTGTCTGTTTACTGAGATATGAAGAATGCCAAAAAGCACAGATGAACCAAAAGTTTAATGTTCACTCATCTAACTAAAAATAAATATATTTTCTCTCTTTGCTTCCCAAATAAAATTGCTACAGAATTTCAGACAGAGAAGATTTTATGGGCTGGAAGGGTCAAACCTACGAGAAAAACTTCCTTAGCTGGAAATTGAAGACTAGCTAGAGCTGGATTTTTCAGGAAGACGTAGTCAAGTCTTTCCTCACTAGGAAAAGCAGCATAAATAAAGCAAGAGAGTTGAAATTGGCAAGAGTTGTTGGAAAAATAAAGCAGATGGCTTAAGTTTGAGACATAGTGGAAGTTAAAAAAAGGATGAGCAATCTGAGGCTAGTTAATGGAGACTCAGAATCTTTAACCTGATCCAATAGGTGATATGGTACCAATATAGTTTTGTCAGGGAAGTGGCATAATGAAAATGGCAATTTTGGAAGATTCGTCTAGCAGAGGTGACATGATTGATTTAAAGAGGCTGAAGAAAAATATCAAAGAGGTTGAGTTGAGAGACCAGATCCAATAATAGATTTGGAAGATTTAAAACAAGCCTTCTTAAAATGGGAGACTCATGCTTTTTTGACAGCATAGGAGATGGAACTGGTAAGAAGGGAGAGTGAGAAGGCTTAGGAAATTTATAATAAATGCAGGATTCAGTTTATTCAGAAAGTGGGCTATTACAGGATTCAGGGCTCTTGTTGGAGTGGGATGGACATAAAAAGAAGGAAAGACAATTCTTCCATGGACAGTATGGTGTAAGCCAGTGGTATTTTGAATTGTAGAGGTGCTTTCTCTCAAGTTTCTCTCGTGCAGTGTAATATATAGTGGGGTTACATTTTGTATTATTATTCTCAGTTCTCATTCCTCAGAGCTAAAGTAAATGGAAAGTTGGTTGAAAAATTACCAAGTGAACTATGGCAATACTTCCATTTCCTTTCTAAAAGCATATATACTTTGGTTTGAATTATTTAGGAAATTGTAGAGCAAAACAGAATTTATGTTTTCCTTATTTTGACATATGGTTTACATTTTGAAAACTTTGCCCTAGGATGGCATTGGATAAAATTATAAGGATAAAACTGGGTATAGAGAAAGCAAAATCACAAAATTCGGAACAGTAATAGACTTTATAAGTCATGTAATTACATGTGTAGTAAAACAATAAATATTTATCAACTATCAGGTGCCAAACCTATTGAGGGCATTGGGTATATCTACGTAAAAAAAAAAAAGTAAAAGATAAACTGTCTGGTAGAGGAAATGGTCACTAAAAAAATAAGCAAACACACACACACACACACACACACACAATACATTTTGAAAAGTGCTTGTTATGAATTGAATCGTGTACTCTCCAAAAATTCATATGTTCAAGTCCTAACCCCCAGTACCTCAGGATGTGATCTTATTTGGGAATAGTTTCGTTGCAGATGTAATTAGCTAATTTAAGATGAGGGTACACTGGAATAGGCTGGGCCCCTAATCCAATACGGCTGGTGTCCTTATAAAAAGGGGAAATTCAGATACAGATATGAATACAGGAGGAACACCATGTGAACATGAAGACAGATATCAGGGTAATGTCAAAGATTGCTTGCAAACTACCAGAAGCTAGAAGAGAAGCATGGAACAGAGTCTTCCTCACAGCTCTCAGAAGGAACCAACTCTGCTGACACCTTGATCACACGATTCTAGCCGTCAAAACTGTGAAACAGTACATGTCTAGTCACCTTGTTTGTGGAATTTTGTTACAGCAACCCTAGCAAAATAATAGAGTGTTACCAAGGAGAATTATTGGTGACGTTGAGAGTGAATAAGGGGATGGAGGCTTATTTTAGATTGGAAGGGACAATGGAGACCTCTTTTAAGAAGTTATATTTAGCCTAATACCTGAAGGGTGAGAATGAACCAGCTATGTGGGGCAATGGAGAAAGTGATCTGGGCAGAAGAAAGAGCATGTGCAAAGGCGTCCTGAGATAGGAAACAACTTGGGACAAGTAAGGAACTGAAAAAAGACCAGTATGTCAGGAGCATCGCCAACGAAGGCAAGAGTGGCACAAGATGAGACTCAGACCTAAATAAAAAGGAATTTGAATTTTCTTTTAAGAGTAATAAGGAGACTTTCATGGACTTTAAGCAAGTGATGACATGATCCAATTTACATTTTTAAATAAATTTTAAGCACAGTACTATGTAGAGAATTGTATGGAGAGGGAAGTGGAACATGATAGTAATAGTATCAAACCAGGTATTCAGGCTTGGAATAGGCTTATGGTAGCAGAATATAGATAATCTGAGAAAATATTTAATATTGGGATTTAGGGAGAGTGTGTCATAAAGAATTGCTCTAAATTTTTGGTCTCAAGCTACGGAGTGTTTCTTATTGTGATGTTATTTACTGAGATGGAAAAGGCTGGGGGAAAACAGAATGAGGGGTAATAGAACAAGATTTCAGTTCTGGATATGGTAAAGCTGATAAACCTGTGAGATAGGCAAGTAGAGATGCTAAGTGAGATGTTTGTTGGACCAAAGAAAGGTCTAAGAAGGAGGTGGAGAAATAGAAATTAAGTGAGGTGTGCAGAGACCACAGATTACTGAACACTGATATTATAGCTGAAGTCTCCCAATTCCCAGTCCTGTGTCCTGTCAAATGCCTACTCAATGATATTAGAAGATCATTTGATTAATAGTAAGGGGGCACTTTTGTGGGTTGTCTTGAGAATAAATGTACAAGCATCTGTGTAGCAAATAAAAGACATGGATGAAGAGTGGTGACACAGTGTCAAGGGCACAGAATTAAGATCTGGAAGGCTTGGAATCTACTTTTAGCCTTGCCACTTGTTGGTTAATTGTGCCTCAGAAAAGTGAGTTCAAGGCATTAGGGCTACTGTCTTGTTAATGGAATTATTCTTATCAGTCTTAGCAAAGCTAGTTTCCACATTATTCTCTGGTTCTGTTCTTCTGATGAATATCTTTATAGCTGTTACAGTTTTGTTCCTCTTTTGGGAAAAAATAATGTGTTGTTATTTTTTATGTTAAAAGGGACAGGGATTTTGCTGTATCTAGGAGAAGTGTTTCACTATTATAGAGAGTGCATGTTCTTTGGTTGATTTTCTAAAAAAGAAAAAGTATAAGAAAACTTCTAGAAAAAGCTACAACAGACACATTTGACAAGAAGTTCACAAATGTAACTTTATAGTCATTTAAATGGTTGCTTCTTTCTTATCTTCTCGGCCTATTGTCCCGGTTCCTCATCTTACAGTTTTTGTTATACTTGAATGATGAGCTCAAAGCATGAAAAGCTGTTGTTTTCAACCTTTATTAATGTTTCCCAACTCATTTCCCTGTTTGCCTTCTGACAACCTGCCAAAATCACCCTCTGGTGAATTGTGAAAAGATTGGGGTAGCAGTCGTGGGACCCAAAATGTGTTGCAGATAATTAGTAGATCAGATCTTTGTCACAGAAGATACTTGGCCACCCACACATCTCTACTTTTAAGCCTTGTGTGTCGCACAATGTGTATTCATTGTCTGTTTTAGTGTGAAGAGCACATCTCTGCATTGTATATAATAGAGCTGAGTTGATTGAGAAATTCCATTATTCTTTCGTCATTTTGTACTGTCCCTGGTTAACACATGAGACATACATATTTGGTGAATAATTGAAGCCACCTTTGGCTTTTAAATTGCTTTAGAAATGGGAATTACCTATTTTGCTACTTACTGAATAATCCAACCACCACAGTCTTTGTTTTCCAATAAGGCAGGAAACAAAAATCTCCTTAGATGATTACATTTGTTTTCTTGCTAATTAGTTCCGACTAATTTGATTGGCAAGAATAGCAGGTCAGGAGATTAGTTCTTGAATGGTACAAAATAGAAAAGGATTTTTAGTGTAAGATAAGAGGCGATAAATTGGAGTAAAAAGAAGAAATTAGATTTGGAAATGATGAAAATGCCAGGGTTATCAGCAGGCTTTCCACCAGAATTGATCACAGAACAGCAGGTACTGAATTATTATCTAGTGATATGTTCCCTTTAGAATACTGTCTAATGGTACAGCCTCTGCACACGTGGGGGGGTTGTGTGTGTGTGTGTGTGTGTGTGTGTGTGTGTGTGTATTTTATAATCAACAGACGTACTCACTTGCCCCATTTAATTCTTCCCTTACTTGTTTATGTGTTTCAGTATCAAAGGAAGTTCATCAGTTGACACAATGTCAGTGGTCTCAAAATATAAGAGTTATGTAGTCACAATATAATGAACTCTAGTTGCTATAATATTATAGCCAGAAATAACTTATTCTTCAAAGATTCATAACACCAACACTGGTCTTAAAATCTGACAAAGCAGTAAAGATTATGCTTCCTCCTGTAACCGCGATGGTTAACTTAGAGAAGTCACACAAACTCTGAAAGTTGTAGATTATCTGTAAAATGTGCACAAAACAACTCTTCTTCCTGTCTGACAAGATTCTTATCAGGTATAATTGAATTGATACACAGAAAACCCCTTTGAGATTTCTTAGATGTTTTACAAGTGTAAGCCATTATTGTAATAATCTAAATTTTGACCTGGTTTCTTTTTTCCTAAATCCACATTTATTCATTTTTTAAAACTGAATAAATACCTACTATATTTCAAGTCTGTACCATTCTAGGTACAGGGAAGACAACAATAAACTAAACAGACAATAATCGCTGTCCTCATAGACCTTAAACTTCAGTGAATTGAAGTAACAATAATAGGTAAAAGTTAAAATATGTCAGTTGTTGATAAGTGCTGTGAAGTAAAATAAGACAAAAGAATGCTTTAAAAATGATTCCTTTGTAGAATAACTTGAAGGAGGTGACGGCTTCAGCAGTGAGTGAGGGCCAAATTGTGTGTTGAAATACTATTTTTTATTTTTTATTTTTTTATTTTTTTGCGGTACGCGGGCCTCTCACTGCTGTGGCCTCTCCCCCTGCAGAGCACAGGCTCCGGACGCGCGCAGGCTCAGTGGCCATGGCTCATGGGCCCAGCTGCCCCACGGCATGTGGGATCCTCCCGGACCGGGGCACGAACCCATGTCCCCTGCATCGGCAGGCGGACTCTCAACCACTGCGCCACCAGGGAAGCCCGAAAACGGCCATTCTTGAATGAATGGCTTCTCAATTAGAGCCATGTGTATCACTTACTAATACTTCATAGGAAACCCAGCTAAGTGGTTTGGCACCTAAAACTATTTTTTTCACTCCATGCTTTTATATTTAGAATGAAAATTTTGAAAATAATGCATCCTTGTCTCTCTACTTCTTTGACTTGAACACAAAATTATTAATATAAGAAAATGAATGAAGTGTTTATATTGTGTAAGTTCATGTGAGCGCAATGTAATTAATTTCATATTAACATATGCAAGGTATTTTTAGAAGGGTACATCTACTATCCAAAATGACACAATGCCCTTGAAAGTAAAAAAGTTGAATTAGCCTCTCTCTCACATACATACACAGGAAACAAATGCATCCTTCCTTCGCACAGGTGCCGTAGAAAACAGACCTAGAGGCAAAGACCTTATGTGCTAACATTTCATTAGGGAAGGAAATCCATAATTCCCTAATCAGGAGGAAAATTTCTAACTTAATTAGGGAGGGAAGGAAGGAAGGAGTGCATTACTAAACAACTGACCACAGTGTCTTAGGCACAGCTGATTGCTTTGTGGCTTCAAGAGACAACTTCAGAGAGTGCATGTGAATTTCTGAGCCTTCTCAGAGTCTGCGGCCCAGTCATTCCAGAAGGAGCATAAACTTGTCTGGGACCTAATTCTTGCTATGACCCATTCAATTTTAAGGAAGAAAAAGTTTAAACACATTGGAAATCTATGAAATACAAATTAAAGCAAAAAAAAAAAAGAATTGTCTTTTAAGAAATCTGTCAAATCAGTTAAGATTAAACAGATCAATATACTGTACTGTATTTTTGTTGTATGGGAAGGGTGCATTTTTCTGTAATTCTAATGACTGTGTTAGCTGATTCAACTTTTATAGAAATATATTCTATTGTTTAAGACTATTCATTGCCACAGAATGACAGGCATTCTCTCTTTCATGCACACATAAACACATACGTACTCACAGAAAAACAGCCACCATGGATTAGATTGTCTCATATTTCTCAGAAGAGAGTAGCCGAATGATGTGGGAAAAATATAGTGTAACTTAGCTAGCTGTTCTTGGTTCCCAGGTTCCTAAAGGGAGTATACAACCCCTCATAGTGCAAGATATGAAGAGTTGGGAAAGCCTACTTATTTAATGCACAGTCCTTTTATACCAGGTGTAGGCAAACTACAGCTGCTGGGTAAATCTGAACTACAGTCTGTGTTATAAATAAAGTTTTATTGGAGCACAGCCACCCTCATTAATTTACATACCGTCTATGGCTACTTTCCAAAGTTGAGTAATTGCAGCAGAGACCATATATCCTGTAAAGTCTAAAATATTTATTATCTGACCCTTTATAGAAAAAGTTTGGCAACTGTTTTGTATTACTGGCTTGCATTAAAATTCATGAAGACTTTATAGTCACAAATAATAGACACCCTTACAGAGAGTATTCATTGACATTTGAAGCATTCTTTGGTTTCGAGTTAATTCTGGCTCGAAACCCAAGAATGCTTATTAATAGCAAAGCCCCATCCCTGCTGAGGACTAGTCAAGTGTTTCTAGTCACCCAGAAAACCCATTTCCATAGTCCACCCTCTGACTCTAACTTCATAACTGTCTCCACAAGGTCATCTTAACTAAAGACCAACCAAATATCTAATGATATATTGGAGGTGCCTCTATCTTGCTATCTCTTTATCTATCTATATACATATATATATATATATATATAGGCAAAATATGGAAAATACCCTTTGTTACAGCAAATTCATCTCTACCGATTTATGCTAAAGACATATTTATCTACAATTTTGCTATAAGGTGTTCATTCACATAACATATCAGAGAAATAATTCTAAATACTCAAGGACTGCTAAAATAAATTCTATCACCATTATGTTATAATTATTAAAAATTATATATATATGTGTGTGTATATATATATTGTGCAAACTGGCAAAATAGTTTACTATGAATATGTAAAGACAGTCCCCGACTTACAATGATTTGACTTAACAATTTTTCAACATTACGATTGTGTGAAAGAACGTGCATTCAGTAGAAACCGTACTTCTAATTTTGAATTTTGCTCTTTTCCCAGGATAGCAATATATGGTACAATACTCTCTCATGATGCTGGGCAACAGCAGTGAGGGAGTCAGCCACACGTTCAGGAGGGTAAACAAAAGGTACACTCACAGCCATTCTGTACCCATACAACCATTCTGTTCTTCACTTTCAGTACAGTATTCGATAAGTTACATGAGATATTCAACACTTTATTATAAAATAGGCTTTGTGTTAGATGGCTTTGCCCAACTGTGGGTTAATGTAAGTGTTCTGAGCATGTTTAAGGTAGGCTAGGCTAAGCTATGATGTTCAGCAGCTTAGATGTATTAAATGCATACAATATTTTCAGCTTAGGGTGGGTTTATCTGGACGTAACCTCACTGTAAGTCAAGGAATATCTGTAGAGGATAATCACATTAAAAACTGTATTTGTGTGTATGATGGAATAATATTTTAAAATGTAATTGCTGTCTTTTTTCATTTTTGCTAACTATATTT
>NW_006778096.1:749394-750491 GCF_000442215.2 Lipotes vexillifer | reverse complement strand
CCTACACGCCTTCCACAATTAAGACCAGGTTACAAGGTGGATACCTATTGCTCTAAGGAGAGAAAAGTGGAAGCATCTTACCAAAGTGATCAATCTTCCTTTAACTTTTAAAATAGAGTTTTAAAATTCAACTGCCAAATCAATAGTCTGCAAACCAAAGCACGTGTGGTATATAAGAACTAGACGATTAAGGCAGAAAGTTTTTCTATGAGTTTTCCTATGAATTGTTGGATTGGAAGATCATAAACAAGAGCCATGAAGACTTAGACCCAAGAAAATCACAGAACTGGGTGAATTATATCCTACCTATGCATGGTAGGATATAATTAAAATTATAATGCTCTGCACTGGATGAAATCAACTGCTGCAAGTACTTTTCACATATTAAGTTGTGGAATCCTTGTGCAGTAGGTGTTGTATTAGTATTGCTATTTTATAGAGGAGGAAACTGAGGCACAGGAAGGTTCGGTGAGTTCAGCAAGGTTATACACAGCTGGTAAGTAGAGGAGCTGGTGTTTTAATTCAGGTATTCTGGCTCCAGAGAACATGCTATTCACCTCTGTGCAGTATGGCTTCTCCAAGATATAATCATATTTCTCCAGCTGAAAATGCAATACTGAGTTAGCCACTTGAGGGCTAGAGGGAGGGAAAGAATCAGAATCAAAAAGGAGACCTAGAGAGACAATATAGGTGCATAAAAGCCATTGAACCCTGGTTCTGTCTCCTTCTGGGTTTGAATTATGCAATGGACTGAATATTTGTGTCTCCCCCCCTCCCGATTCCTATGTTCAAACTAATCCCCAATATGATGGCATTGGAGATGGGGTCTTTGGGAGGTAATTAGATCATGAGGATAGAACCGTCATGATGGGATTAGTGCTCTTACAACAGATACAAGAGAGCTTTCTCTGTTTTCTGCCATGTGAGGACACAGCAAGAATATGGCCATCTGCGACTCAGGAGGAAGGCTCTCACCAGAATCCAACCATGCTGGTATCTTCATCTTGGACTTCCTGGATTACAGAGCCGTGAGAAATAAATTTCTGTTGTTTAAAACATCCAGTTCGTGGTAATTTTTTTTTTTTTTTTTTTTTTTT
>NW_006778096.1:745635-749359 GCF_000442215.2 Lipotes vexillifer | reverse complement strand
TAAACAATCCTTTTTGTGGTTATTTTTTTTTTTTTTTTTTTTTTTCTTTTTTTGCATTACGCAGGCCTCTCACTGCTGCGGCCTCTCCGGCTGCGGAGCACAGGCTCCGGACGCGCAGGCTCAGTGGCCCTGGCTCACGGGCCCAGCCGCTCCGCGGCATGTGGGATCTTCCCGGACCGGGGCACGAGCCCGCGTCCCCTGCATCGGCAGGTGGACTCTCAACCACTGCGCCACCAGGGAAGCCCCCGTGGTAATTTTTTTACAGCAGCCCAAACTGTCTAAAGACAAACCCTAAAGGTATGGATGGTAGTGGGGCAAAGAAATCTTTATTTCTACTAGAGAAATTCTACATGGAAATCCAAGGAACAAATTTACTTATACTCATAAGACTATGTATCTTCATTTCCCTCCATAGACCTGGTTTTCACTTATTATTGTACTACTGTAATTATCAACAGCACACCCTTTCACTCTCAAAAGCATCCCAGCTTAGACAATAAATTATACGGTCTCCCTATTTATACATCAGTTACCACATGGAACTCAGGTAGGAGGCTGACCCACAAGGCACCCTCCTCCAACATAAGCAGAGTAGAACACAGAAATGGTGGCAGCAAATGTTCAGACAGAAAGAGTGCCTGAGAGAGCCATCACTGTGTCAGCCATCTATTGCTGTATAACAAACCATCCCACAACATACTGGATTAAAACAACACAGTTTGTTTAGCTCTTGACTCTGTAGCCCAACAGTTTGGTCTGACATCAACTAGGTTTACTCTTTCCTCTGCAATCATCTCCTAGTTATATAATTGGTTGGCAGATAATTGCAGGGTACTGTCTGTACTTAGATGTCATTGCTCACATCTCCGGCAGTGTCTGTGGCAGCTGAGTTCTGTCCATGTGGCTCAACTTCCTCCAGCAGGCTAGTTTCGACTTGTTCACACAGTAGTCTCAGCAAGTCCAGCAAGAGAGACGACATACCCCAGCCCCTAAGTGTATTACTAGCCTCTGCTGGAGCCATATTAGCTAATATACCGATGGCCAAAGGAAGTGACATCACTGAACACAGAATCAGCCTAGAAGGGTGCACAAAGTTCCGTGGCAGGGGTACGTTACTAGAGGGAGGGGTAGGATTTGTAACCTTTTGGAATGGAGGCGTTAAGTAGTTACCAGGTACCTCACTACAGGAGATGGGAAGGTGCAGAAAGTCATTGATATCCCATTTGTCATGGAAATCATTTGTATCCTTGAGCAAAGGAACTGTTCAAAGTAGGACCTGAATGGGAGTTGAAGCACAGGCCAAGGTGACAGCCTAGCAGCTGGACACCATACCAGGGAGCTGTGCAGGAGAAATACCATGTGCTGCCTGTGACGTAACATCAGCAGCAGATGTATCAGGGGCACACACACACACTCAAATACTGTGTCTGTTGAGACCTCTCATCTAAGGGCCAAATCTGTGTGCAAACCAGGGCAGCCCTACCCTGCCATCTGTCTTAGTCCTCTTGGGCTGCTCTAACAAAATATCACAGACCAAGTGGCTAATAAACAACAGAAAAGTATTTCTCACAGTATAGAAGGTTGGAAGCCTGAGATCAGGTTGCAGACTTCGAGTTTTCGCCTCATATAGGGGTAGGAGCTCGGAAAGCCCATGGGGTCTCTATTACAAGGGCTCTGCCCTCATGATCTAATCACCTCCCAAAGGGCCCACCTCCTAGTACCATCACACTGGGGATTAGGTTTCAACATATGAATTTTGGGGGTATACAAACATTCAGACCATAGCATCATCATGTCATGGAGAGGAAGAAAAGAAAAAGAAGTTGAAACTTTACATGAATGAGAGTGAGAGCTAATGCAGAAATGATTAAGTTAAATGAGAAGTGCTTTGATCATCTTAAAATGGAAAAACTCAAGTTTATTTTCTTCCACTACAAGTGTGAAAAGGGAGACTTGTGAATGAATCCAGTTACGAAGAAGTAAAATCATGTCTGTATTTCTAAGTAGTGACATTAAATTTTAAACCGTGTATATGTTTATATACACATAAATAAGTGAAAAGTGAGCATATTCACCCAAAATGTTAAGAACAGTAATCTTAGGTAGTGAACTTTTGGATGACTGATATTTCTTTAACTTTTGTATATTCTCTAAATATCCTCAAATGAACATGTATCAGCTTTGCAATAAGAGACAGATTTTGTTTTAGAACAGATGCATTTGTGCTTTTGCCCATTCTGTGCTTGCTGAAGCTAGTTAATCTGAAAACAGTTCCACCTTGAAGTGTTAATGAGCTAATAAGTCATTTCAGGGTGAGTTACTTTTCAAAACTGCTGATATCACACCTCTAACTGCACTTGTACTCTACCTACTGATGGGGAGGACCTGGCTATTGAGGCTGTGACCTTATGTAAGGAAATATGACAAAATATGCTTGCTGTCTACACGAATTCTTCTAAACATCTAATTAATTGAAATAGTTCCCATTTTAATAAGTTGGTGACTATGCTTTGAATCCACTCATTTCTCTATATGAGGCCTCAATAGAACATGGTGTAGTCTTTCATAAAGTAGCAAGTAGCAAAAATTTACTTCCATTCATTCTCAGAAAATTTGCCAGATGTTACTGTAGAGTTTTAAATCTATTCAACTATTTGGAATTTGAAAAAAAATATAAGCTAGGCTGTGAACTATGAATGAGAAGCTTGCAATTAGCTGTGATTGTAACAGTTATATGAATGCCCAAAAGTCCTATCAGGTAAAGATTACACCTAACCATAATGTTAGAAAGTCCACATAGAGTGCTGGCTGTGCAAAATACCAGTTGATGGGAATTTTAGCTTTTGGAATGATTGACTTACACACTGGTATCTGCACACATATGCACGAGTGTGCACATACACACATACAATTACCACCAGCCACAGAGGAATGGAGAGAGAGAGAAGTAACCTGACGCTGAGGTTTTCCATTGCACCTGTGTTTATGTATTTTCCTCCGGTTGTCAAAAAAAAATTTCACCCACCCTTCTTCCTGTTTCAATTATTCTTACAAAATTATTTTTCACTCTTATAAAACTCCTCTAGTAGTTATTGGCTATTAAGTGAAAGAGGCAATTTTATGATTATCACATACGATATAAGATACAATAGGTTAGATAAAATATAGTGAATAATGAATAATTAAAATCATGAAAAAGTGCTGGGTTTGAAACATCAATTAGTTAAGACATGCTACATCCTTCAGAGGTAACAAACCCGGTATATTAGTTAAAATGCTTTATGTTGCAAATAATGATAACTCAACCTGGCTGTGATGTTAATTTCATGTGTCAACTTGACTGGGCCAAGGGGTACCCAGATATTTGATTCAACATTGTTACGAAGGTGTTTCTGGATGTGGGTAAACATTATCCACTCTATTTTAAGGCCTGAATAGAACAAAATGTAGAGTGAGGGAGAATTTACTCTCTTTGTCTGATGGTCTTTGAGCTATAGGACATGGGCCTTCTCCTGCCTTCAGACTTGGACTCAGGTTGAAATTTTTCAGATTTACTTTATTTATTGATTGATTTTTTTCATTGGAGTATAGTTGCTTTACCATGTTGTGTTAGTTTCTACTGTACAGCGAAGTGGAGTTCCCTGTGCTATACAGCAGGTTCTTATTAGTTATCTATGTATACATATTAGTGTATACATGTCAATCCCAATCTCTCAGTTCATCC
>NW_006778096.1:735941-745625 GCF_000442215.2 Lipotes vexillifer | reverse complement strand
CCGCCACTTTCCCCCCTTGGTGTCCATACATTTGTTCTCTACATCTGTGTCTCTATTTCTGCCTTGAAAACTGGTTCATCTGTACCATTTTTCTAGATACCACATATATGTGTTAATATACATTTATTTTTCTCTTTCTGACTTACCTCACTCTGTATGACAGACTCTAGGTCCACCCACATCCCTACAAATGACCCAATTTCATTCCCTTTTATGGCCAAGTAATATATGCCATTGGCTCTCTTGATTCTCAGACCTCTGGATTCAGACTGGAACTTACACCCTCAGCATTACTGCTTCTCAGGTCTCTGGATTTTACTGGATCTGTAACATCCGCTTTCCTGGGTCTCCTGCTTGCAGATCTCGGGGCTTCCCAGCCATGTGAGCCAGTTCCTTATAATGTGTGTGGCAAATGCCCTACACATGAGAACCTTTGTAGAAGTTCAGGTTCCTAGAGGAGAAATTCCAGCACTCTACTGGAGCAAAAACAGAACGAAACAGGTCTGGACACATTGGAGTGGTCAGAAGGAACTTTGCCAGAATCACCCTTCCCGCCAAGGTGGCACAGCATAGAGAATTAGAGAAAAAGCTGACGATCCCTCCTGTCAGTGAAAAGGGAGAGTGGTGAGTGAGCACCTGGCCTTCCCAGCCATGCAGGACACTGCTGAAGAAAATCATTTCTGTCTCAGATATTAAAGGAAGAGCTCCATAACTTGGGGGAGGGGAGGAGATCAGGAAGGAGGCAGTTAGGACTATCAGAGCATTAAAGGAACACAGGTCCTGCTGCAGCAAGCCCACCTATGATCTTCTGGCAAAACCTCACGAGAGAATCCCTCCAACTGGCATGCCGGCGCCTCCAGTGCCCCAAAGGCCAAACCCACACCTCTCTCCTCTCTGTGGCTGGCTCCTTGTGCATTCTCCCGAGGGCAGCAGCAAAAGCAAACTTAGACAGACAGTGAATACACACAAAACACTGAACAAGGTGTGTGGGGAAGGGAGAAGCCACAATTGTGAGCTGTAGTACCACCACTGGAGAAAAAAAAGAGAGGTTTCCAATAGCGGGCCTGGTGCATTTTAAGTTTGAGAGACAGCATACTAGCTTAAAAATTCTGCCACAAGAGGGAGCAAGAAGCGTGGAGCAGGTGTATCCATATAAGGTCAGAGAAAGCCTCAGAATACAAGCAGGACCAACAAGGAGTATGTCACCTGAAGGCTGATGGTAAAGATCGAAGGATGTGACTAGTACTCTGTGAAAACAGCAATGTAAAACTCCAAGGAACATGAAGAATCAAGGAAAATGACATCACCAAAAGATGATAATAATCTTCTAATAACCAAATGCGAAGATACATAGGACAGGACAGAACATCCAATAACTGTAGGAAAATTTCAAAAGGTATCACACACATAATTGGAATACCAGAAGAAAAAGAAAATGGAGCAGAAGGATTATGTGGAGTGGTAATGACTGACAATTTTCCAAAACTAGTGACATACACCAGAGCATAGGTACAGAAAGAGCAAGACAGCAACCACGATGAATATCCCCACTCTACCGCCCCAAAAAACTACACCTAGGAATATCATATTCAGTGTGAAGTAAAAAATGACAAAAATCTTCAAAGAAGCCAGATGAAAAATAAATTTACCTGTAGAGTAACAAGGTTAAGAACTGCATCAGACTTCTCACAAGAAAAAATTCAAAGGAGAAGACAGTGGAGTGGAATATTTGAAATGTTGAAAGAAAATACGAACCTAGAATTCTATATCCAATGAATTCACCCTTTAAAAGTGGTGAAATAGGGCTTCCCTGGTGGCGCAGTGGTTGAGGGTCCGCCTGCCGATGCAGGGGAAGCGGGTTCGTGCCCCGGTCCGGGAGGATTCCACATGCCCCAGAGCGGCTGGGCCCATAAGCCATGGCCGCTGAGCCTGCACGTCCGGAGCCTGTGCTCCGCAACGGGAGAGGCCACAACAGTGAGAGGCCCGCGTACTGCAAAACAAAAAAAAAAAGTGGTGAAATAAAGATGTTCTCACATGCAAACTTAAGGGATTCATTGTCTGCAGAACCACCCTGCGAAAAGCATAAAAGAAATTCTTCAGGGAGGAGAAAAATGATATAGGTCAGATATTTGAATCTTACTGAAAGAGCTCCCCATGTCCAAAGTTGGAAAAATTTCAACAATAAATGAATAAATAAGTTTGGGTTATAATCCAAAGGATGAAATACATATTTATGAGTCCATGTTGACATAAAAAAACAACTGAATAAATGGGAAAGAAGAGACAACTCTACTAGACAGAATTCCAAATAATGAATGACGATACTCCATTCTCTAGGAGGCCGAGCAGAGCTCCCCATTTCCCAAGAATGGGCTGCACATAGTGATTTCCCTCTAAAGAGCATAGTAAGAATGGGAAAAATATAATGGTAGATTTACAGTGGGGAAATCTGACAAGCACTGACTCATCCAAGTGGTGAAGGTCAGCATCAACAGTGATAAGTCATGTTGATAGATCATATATATCCTTGCTAGGGTGTGATGAGAATGGAACTTTACCTCTGTGGTCTTCCTTCTCCCAAACTCATAGTCCCAGATAGATCAGGACAAAAATAACAGACAAATCTTGACTGAGGGACGGTCTAAAAAATATCTAACTACTACTACTCAAAATTGCCAAGGTCATCAAAAAGCAAAGGAAGTCTGGGAAATTGTCATAGTCAAGAGAAGCCTAAGGGGACATGATAACTAATATGATAAGGACAGGACCTTGGAACAGAAAAGGAATATTAGGTAAAAACTGAAGGAATCTGACTAAAACATGGACTTTACCTAGTAAAAATGTATGGTATTAATTGTGACAATAATACCATACTAGTGTGTTAATAAGGTGTTATGAATTTGTCTAACACTTGTTAAGGAACACAGGATGTTGGGTGGTGAGCAGTTCAACAACAGACCACAAAAGAAATTGAAATAGATAAGCTTATTACTCACGTGTCCTGGAGGAAGCGCACAGCATGCCTTGAGGAGCTTCATGGGAGGTCAAGGCAGAGTGCAGACAAAGAGACACAAGACCTGGGGCACATGACTTTACTAGGGACCATGGGTGAAGTGCTTTGGGGCTCCCAGGCTAAGGGTGGATTGGTCTGTTCAGATTGAAAGGGCCAGTTATGGTAATCCACGTGGGGATCTTATCTAAGTAGATCCTTTGCGAAGGCATTGGGAGGCAGAGGAGACTGTTGACCCCAAGGGCTATTGGGTAAGTCATACCAGGAACACAGTGACTGCAGGCTGCTATCTAGGACATGTGCTTGTATGAGGGAGTAGTGTCAGTTTAGGGTCACTGTAGGCTGCTTGGCCAAACAAAATGGTTGTCAAGGCAGCAATGCCATGGAGTAACTTAGCTAAACTCTCGACATAAGTGAAACTGGGGCTGGGATGTTTGAAACTCTCTGTATTATCTTCATAATTTTTCTGTTAATCTAGAACTGTTCTAAAAATTAGGTTTATTTTAAAAATAGTTATCAAGGGGGCTTCCCTGGTGGCGCAGTGGCTGGGAATCTGCCTGCCAATGCAGGGGACACGGGTTCAAGCCCTGGTCCGGGAGGATCCCACATGCCGCGGAGCGGCTGGGCCCGTGAGCCACAACTACTGAGCCTGCGCATCTGGAGCCTGTGCTCTGCAACGGGAGAGCCCGTGACAGTGAGAGGCCCGCACACCGCGATGAAGAGTGGACCCCACTCGCCGCAACTGGAGAAAGCCCTCGCACAGAAATGAAGACCCAACACAGCTTAAAATAAATAAATAAATAAAAATAGTTATCAAGAAGGAAATAAAATTGGCATCAGCAAACTAAATCTTCAACTATCTTAGGAAAAATTATTTGGAATTTAGAGTTCTTTATTAGCATTCAAGAGTGGGAGAATAATAAGAACATTTTGGAACAAAAAGGGTCTCAGAAAGTTTAGTACAAATGGACCTTTTAAAAATGTTTTACTTGAAGATGTCTTCTGTAAAATTTAATTTAAAAAGTCCAAAATGGACAAGATTTTGGTATAAATAAACAGCGGTGTGTGAAAAAACAAACTAATAACTGACACCAAATAATTTTTGATGAAAACATAAAAAATTTATTGAAATATCAGATGTTCCAGTGTGCTCTGTAGATTCTGATGTATTTGAGAGGTTTATAAATTAAATACTAAGGGTTACAGTAGCAGAAAAGGAAAAGGATATATAACTCCCAATGTAATAGGAAAAATATAAAAACATAACAACAGAAATATACTAGATCAGTCAAATGAAGAGTGAGAGAGAAAGGAAATGTTTTTTTTAAATCAAAAATAGAATACATATATTAAAATGGCAGGAATACTTATAAGCATTCATTAATCATAAAAATATTGAGTTAAATTCCATTTTAAAATATAGATATCCTTAGAATGTGTTAAAAATTCCCAAAACCAAATACACTTGCTATACAAGAGCCATACTTGAAATTAAAATACATAAAAAAGATTGAAATGCAAAAGGGTAGAATAATGTATTACCAACAATAAAGCTTAATCAAAAGAAAAGAGTTGAAGAAATGTTATTATCAGACAAAATAGAATTGAAAGTGAATTATTTATATAGGGCAAAGGGAAACATTTCATACTGGCAAAAATAACAGTATACCAAGGTGATATGAGAGTCATGAACTTTTATGTGTACATAGTTACAAAATACATAAAGCAGAATTTCATGGAAAGCCAGGAGAAATGGACAAAAAAAAATTAAAAGATTTTAAATCCATGTTAGAGACGACAAAGCAAAAAGACAAAAACGAGTGTAACAATCGAATAAAAACATTTACAGGCTTCTGTGTGTGCATGTGTGAGTGTATATGGTATGTGTGTATGCATAGATGTTAAGGATTAACAGTATCAGAAAAG
Source organism: Lipotes vexillifer (assembly GCF_000442215.2). Lineage (NCBI taxonomy): Eukaryota > Metazoa > Chordata > Mammalia > Artiodactyla > Lipotidae > Lipotes > Lipotes vexillifer. The sequence continues at coordinate 740,689 of NW_006778096.1, read as the reverse complement.
AATAATTAAAATAAATTCTCAGAAACGATAATAAACATTTCTTTTCAAATATTCATGGAATATTCAGAAACATTAATGATGTATTAGAGCATGTGGAAGACAACTTTGGTTGCTCAACCAGCAAATCTAAACTCTCCCCACCTCTTCTTTCTTCCTGGTTAAATAAAACAATAGGGAGTTTTCAATTCAAAGAAGAGTGAAAGGAACCTAATAAAGTGGACTTCAATGTAGAAAATCTTTTGTATCATTTTAATATGATATGGAGAATAGAAACATAAGCCAGTAGTTTAAAAATAGTGCTTGGGTTAAGGAAGGTATTTCTTAAGTTGGAAGATTAGTATAGACTTTTATGCTAATGGATGAACAATTAGAGAAGGAGAAATTGATGAGGCAGGCTACCAGAGACAATTGCTGAAGTCAAGTCTTTCAAAAGGCAAGACAGAAAGGGCTCCAGAGCATAAGAGGAAGTTGGGGCTTTTGATGCGAATGGACACACCTCTTTTATTTTTAGCAGGGATCACTTTATAAGGTTGTATAAGATACAATTTCTATCACATGATTGTAACTGAAGCACCAGTTAAATTAGCTATGCAGCAAAATTGTAAAGTTGGCAATTTCAGAAGTTCCTAAGTTAGAAAGAAACGTTAAAAATTTTTAGCATTTTCTTTGAATCAAGGAATTATGACAAGATTGTATTTTCCTCTATAAATTTGGTTTATTCATTTGATAATTACGAAAGGATATATTTTTATCGTATGACCTTGGGCAAGAGAGACTCTTCCAGCAAGGATTATGAGACTTTTTATTGGAGCTGAATATAAAACATCTAGTTGTAGATTAACTGAAAAATAGAGAACAGATAGTGAGCTAAAGATTTTTAAAAGGTGTTATGCCAAAGATTGTTTCTGGAAGAAAAAGTAAAGATAGCTCAGATAGGGCTAAAGAGGGAAGAAACATCTCTTACAAGTTAAACCTCGCAGATTTTAGAAATATACTTCAAGCTCTTTTCCAATAGCACTTTATCCACCTGGACAGAGACATTGAATGGGATCACTATTCTTTCATCTCCACGGCTGTTTTTCCTTTTTCTTTCAAATGAATGTGGAGAGGGGATGCCATGGTGGAAATGAAAGAGAATGAACAAAATATCCAGGGAGAAGAATTTGATATGCTTTGCTTGACAGTTTTCTTGGAAGATGCTATCCTTCTTGCTCCTTTTATGTCTTGTCTTCCTTCATTTTTTTTCCTATTTTAGGGCCTGGTTACAAAGACTAGAAATATATAAAATGCTAGACCTGGACGTTCTTCAAAATGTTAACTGCTGAGTTCAGCAGCTTGAGTCATCACTGAATTACTTCATTGGAGGAAAAAGAAGAAGGAAAAAAAGAAAGGAACCGTTGATTGACAGACTGCCCCGGAATACAAATTTGCCTTCTAAAGGCACCGGGAGGGAAACTAATCATTCACTGTAATTAAACGATAGCTGAGTCTCCTCCAGCAGTTCTACCTTGCCTAGATTTGAATTGTGAAAACTTGCAGAGGTAGCATACTTTCAAGAATCAGCCTTAACACCACATGCCTGGTTCAACTGAGCAAAACATTACATTGCTGGGGCTTCCTTCTGTCAAGCTTCTCCACATTGTCTTATTTTTCTCTGATGTGAAAATTCTCAATTTTATAAAAAAATCTTTGAATCTTTCTTCTTTGCGGTAGAATAAAGCTTAAGCAGTTGACAAGACTTACCCCTTGTATTCAGCCAGGTGATGTGGGATAGGGAGGGGGGGAGGGAGGGAGACAAAGAGGGAAGAGATATGGGAAATGCAAAAGGGTAGAATAATGTATTACCAACAATAAAGCTTAATCAAAAGAAAAGAGTTGAAGAAATGTTATTATCAGACAAAATAGAATTGAAAGTGAATTATTTATATAGGGCAAAGGGAAACATTTCATACTGGCAAAAATAACAGTATACCAAGGTGATATGAGAGTCATGAACTTTTATGTGTACATAGTTACAAAATACATAAAGCAGAATTTCATGGAAAGCCAGGAGAAATGGACAAAAAAAAATTAAAAGATTTTAAATCCATGTTAGAGACGACAAAGCAAAAAGACAAAAACGAGTGTAACAATCGAATAAAAACATTTACAGGCTTCTGTGTGTGCATGTGTGAGTGTATATGGTATGTGTGTATGCATAGATGTTAAGGATTAACAGTATCAGAAAAGAATAATTAAAATAAATTCTCAGAAACGATAATAAACATTTCTTTTCAAATATTCATGGAATATTCAGAAACATTAATGATGTATTAGAGCATGTGGAAGACAACTTTGGTTGCTCAACCAGCAAATCTAAACTCTCCCCACCTCTTCTTTCTTCCTGGTTAAATAAAACAATAGGGAGTTTTCAATTCAAAGAAGAGTGAAAGGAACCTAATAAAGTGGACTTCAATGTAGAAAATCTTTTGTATCATTTTAATATGATATGGAGAATAGAAACATAAGCCAGTAGTTTAAAAATAGTGCTTGGGTTAAGGAAGGTATTTCTTAAGTTGGAAGATTAGTATAGACTTTTATGCTAATGGATGAACAATTAGAGAAGGAGAAATTGATGAGGCAGGCTACCAGAGACAATTGCTGAAGTCAAGTCTTTCAAAAGGCAAGACAGAAAGGGCTCCAGAGCATAAGAGGAAGTTGGGGCTTTTGATGCGAATGGACACACCTCTTTTATTTTTAGCAGGGATCACTTTATAAGGTTGTATAAGATACAATTTCTATCACATGATTGTAACTGAAGCACCAGTTAAATTAGCTATGCAGCAAAATTGTAAAGTTGGCAATTTCAGAAGTTCCTAAGTTAGAAAGAAACGTTAAAAATTTTTAGCATTTTCTTTGAATCAAGGAATTATGACAAGATTGTATTTTCCTCTATAAATTTGGTTTATTCATTTGATAATTACGAAAGGATATATTTTTATCGTATGACCTTGGGCAAGAGAGACTCTTCCAGCAAGGATTATGAGACTTTTTATTGGAGCTGAATATAAAACATCTAGTTGTAGATTAACTGAAAAATAGAGAACAGATAGTGAGCTAAAGATTTTTAAAAGGTGTTATGCCAAAGATTGTTTCTGGAAGAAAAAGTAAAGATAGCTCAGATAGGGCTAAAGAGGGAAGAAACATCTCTTACAAGTTAAACCTCGCAGATTTTAGAAATATACTTCAAGCTCTTTTCCAATAGCACTTTATCCACCTGGACAGAGACATTGAATGGGATCACTATTCTTTCATCTCCACGGCTGTTTTTCCTTTTTCTTTCAAATGAATGTGGAGAGGGGATGCCATGGTGGAAATGAAAGAGAATGAACAAAATATCCAGGGAGAAGAATTTGATATGCTTTGCTTGACAGTTTTCTTGGAAGATGCTATCCTTCTTGCTCCTTTTATGTCTTGTCTTCCTTCATTTTTTTTCCTATTTTAGGGCCTGGTTACAAAGACTAGAAATATATAAAATGCTAGACCTGGACGTTCTTCAAAATGTTAACTGCTGAGTTCAGCAGCTTGAGTCATCACTGAATTACTTCATTGGAGGAAAAAGAAGAAGGAAAAAAAGAAAGGAACCGTTGATTGACAGACTGCCCCGGAATACAAATTTGCCTTCTAAAGGCACCGGGAGGGAAACTAATCATTCACTGTAATTAAACGATAGCTGAGTCTCCTCCAGCAGTTCTACCTTGCCTAGATTTGAATTGTGAAAACTTGCAGAGGTAGCATACTTTCAAGAATCAGCCTTAACACCACATGCCTGGTTCAACTGAGCAAAACATTACATTGCTGGGGCTTCCTTCTGTCAAGCTTCTCCACATTGTCTTATTTTTCTCTGATGTGAAAATTCTCAATTTTATAAAAAAATCTTTGAATCTTTCTTCTTTGCGGTAGAATAAAGCTTAAGCAGTTGACAAGACTTACCCCTTGTATTCAGCCAGGTGATGTGGGATAGGGAGGGGGGGAGGGAGGGAGACAAAGAGGGAAGAGATATGGGAACATATGTATATGTATAACAGATTCACTCTGTTATAAAGCAGAAACTAACACACCATTGTAAAGCAATTATACCCCAATAAAGATGTTAAAAAATAAAAAAAAAATTAAAAAAAATTTTTCCATGATCTGTAGAGTTGATTCTTCTCTTGAAGTCTTTTAGGGATGGACAACAAAGAGGAAAGTGTAGTGAAAAAAAAAAGTGGAAAAGTTTTAATACTAGAAGTGAAATTTGAATTGAATGTAAATTGAGGTGTAGAAGAAACAGCTGTTTAAGGGCATGTTGACACGGCCACTGTTTGAGAGATGCTAGATTTGCACCTGGAGAAACTTAGTGAACACAAACTTACTAACACAAATAAAGAAATGATTGTGACAAAAAGGTTGAAGGTATCCTAGAGGAAAGGTGACACCGGCAAAATCTTCGCATGAAAGGAACTCCCAGAGATATTTCACAACATTGTAAGTGCAAAGGATAAAATGTTGGAAGCTGATCCAAACTTAGAAAGGATCATGAAAATTCATCAGGGTGTAGAAAAGATGCCGGCTCCACATGGTAAATTACAAGATGATAAGAGAAGGCAAGCACTCTTAAAACTATTCTTGATAAGTTTTTTTGTAAAGAAATAAAGCACTTTAAAATCTCAATGTTACAAGTTACAGTGCACAAAACAAATATTATTTTTATGAGTTTTTTTTCTTTC
>NW_006778096.1:721643-734657 GCF_000442215.2 Lipotes vexillifer | reverse complement strand
CTATATATATTTAATTGACAATAAGAGAGTTTTAAAGTTCTGGAAAAATAATTTTAGAGATCACAGAACAATTGTAATTTTTCCCATTAATTATTTAAGATCAGTGTGCATGGTATTAGTTTATATGCTCATTTTTATGGTCTGACATACTGTGCAAAGTAAGGACTGCCTGGATTATTAAATAAAGCCTTCCATTTTAAAGTCTTTGTGAAGTAAAGACTATTTTATGTAGCATTTTTGAAGTAAAAGGTGTCAGAAAATGCCAGTTTTCTTTCCTTCACTTGAAGGAGATCATTTGGGACATGATGAGATGAGAATGATTCCAAAGCACCACTCTTAAAGTTCAGAACAGTAAAAGTACAACACACAGTGACCAGATTTCTCATGATTTTTGTCTCAGGACCTGACTACAAAAATCAGCTTCACTTTGTGGATTAAATCTAATTGGAATAAATAATTGAAAGCTGAAGGACCTATTTTAATGAGCTGAAGGAAAGGAGACTAATTCATTATCCAAACCAGGATGTTACTGAGAGTAAAAGGGATGCTAAATTAATTAAAATTATTTAACTATTGAAATATTTCTTAGTTTTATTGTATTGGTAAATATAATAACTAATTTACTTTCTCAAGTCTTATTTTAAAATTTTCTCTAACAAAATGAAAAGTAACATATCTTTGTACATTAAAGAATAATTTTTTTTAAAAAACCTCAGATTTAGTATCTAAACATTAAAAATTAACATAATCAAAATAGTTTTACTTGGTACATATTCACACCTTTTTCTCAGTTTTTAGAGTATACCTGTCTCTAATTAGATACCACCCTTCTTGATAAAGAACATAATCTGTAAATGAGTCAATTTTTTCATAAAATCAACAATCTTCAAAGTTAACTTTTTGTGTAATACATTTGAAATTGCTAATACATTTAACGCAGTTATCTATGTGGATTATAATATTTTAATTGAAAAAATACATTGCAGTTGCTGAAGTCCCTGATAAACTGAGAACATATGCTGTTAAATGGAGTATTATAAACATTACATATTTTATTTAGATGTGTAAACATTTGATATGAAATAAGTTCACACATGCTCTCTTTTTTTCTTTATTCAGAGGAAGTTTCCTTGACAAATAAGACAAATAAATTCTTCAAATAAGCTCTTTTTTTAAATGATTCTTTACTATGTATTATCAAATTACATTGCTGTAAAACCATAGAGCTTTCCATTTCATTCTATTCTTATATATATTATCAAACTATCCAATTGAAAAGAGAGAGAGAGAGAGAGAGGGAGAGAGAAAGGAGCCCATTTATACTGGTAGTAGGCCCCATTTATACTGGTAGTATATCATAGCTTTGGGGAGCAATTATGCATTATAACTACTGAAACTAATTTCAAAAGCATCTCTACTACGCAGCTTTTTGATTTAGAAATACCATTGCTTTATCTTGGCAATGTGTTCCATCAAAATTTAGATTCATATTTTTTTTAGCAAAATATAATAATAAAAATAATCTTAACATTAATGTTTAACTTTTGAACTGAATTTATAATAGCATTCATAATAGTGTGAAATATTTATCCTTCAACTGAATACACTTCCAAATCTTTATATCATATATAAAAATATCAAAACACTATGAGAATTAACTGATTTTCTATTTAAAACATCTGTCTTTGATAAAAATCTGGTTTTTTCCAACTCTGTATAGAATTCTTGTGCTGATGGAGCCAGTTCATTAATAGTTATAGCTTTACTTACAGTATATGTACAAGACAATTCCAACTAAAAATGAAAAATTAATTTAGAAGAGTCATTTGATCTAAATGAAAATTTATGTTTGAGTGAGAAGTAAACATACTTTTTAAAAATACAGATGATAAATTATTTTTCATCCCAGACTTCTTACATAAAATAATTACTACCTTTTGAAATAAAAATGGACAATTCTTTAGCATACTTGTGCCTTGTAACTTTTATGTCTCTGTGTTACTATGGCTGTAAGAGGAGAGGGTAAATGTCAATAAAAATTTTGTGCATGTTACATGTTCATAATGATATTTCATGATAAATGGAAATTTAGTACTTAATTTTTATTTGTTTTTTTGGTTGCATCACAGCATGCAGGATCTTAGTTCCCAGACCAGGGATCGAACCTCTGCCCCCTGCAGTGGAAGCATGGAGTCTTAACCACTGGACCTCCAGGGAAGTTCCATGTACTTAATTCTTTTTTGACTTGTAATTTTGTTTTTTTAGAACTCATTGCTCATTAGAGTTCATTGCATTTCATTGCAAAATGAAAACATGGGACTAAAAAGGAACAAGGATAGTTTTAGACTTACACCATCTAATAAGTGAAAAGAAAATTGTAACAAGAGGTTCGAAATATTCTCTGTGAACTGTACAGAAGAACTGTTTGGCTTTCATTGGCTGCATGTATTTCATGCACTACTAACTTACTACCTTTCATTCCAACCAGTGGTAGTCTGAGCAGCTTCAGGTGTTAGAGTTCAGTACTTGAATGGGTCATGGAAGGAGAGCTGGTTTATCACTGGTTTCTTTCAAAAATAATATACTATATCTGATGCGGTTTACAAAAAAATATGGAGTTAAAATTGTGATGGGGTTTATAAAGGAAAAGAGCAAGTGTTCGGAGAGAGACTAAGAGGGGAAATAATTTAGAATAAAGATCAGAGAGTTCTGGGAGGAAGCATGATTAAAAAATATAAAATATTCCCCATATTGGAAAAGCTTGAATTGAAAGTTTTAAAACTGCAAGTCACAGTGAAAGACATTTTTATGAAAAATGTTACGTTACAATGAAGATCTGCATGAGTCTCTATACTTCACAGAGTACAACTTCAAAAGAAATTTTTAAATTGTAGGAATTGCAATGAAGTGTTGGAGACATTGAAAGACTTGAAATTACCTCTCAGACCATAAAAATCAAGTTGACAAAAACATGTAGACATACAGAATTAGGAGAACGGTAATGAAATCTAAAATAGACATAAGCTATGAATAAGTCATTGAATGTTTTAATAGTAATTTTTAATGACGGTTTAGTGTTCATGATATAAGTGAAACAAGCACAATCCACAATCATGCATGCAGTATCAACTTAATGATGCAAATATATATGGATCTATATCAAATAAATATAAAACATTTTAAAGAAACCAGCATCAAATTACCATGGCAATTTTCTTCGGTTGGAGTTTGGGTGATTTTTTATTTTCTTCTCTTTTTTATATTCACTGCAATATAATAAATGACATTCATGATCAGATTAAACACTAGTTATTAGTTTTTAATAGGAAAGATCACAACTGTTGGCTCTTTTAATAAAGCATGGGCATCAGAAAAAACTTACTAAATTTCTGTTTACCTATGTGGTAGATTGATTGTAAAAATGGACCCAATTTTCCATACTTGTCTTTAGCAACGTCCTTTACAATCTGTCCTAGAAGCTCTTTTCATCATAGATAGTGTCTCCTCACATTAAATCTGGGCTGAGCTTGGACTAATTTTAGCAAACAAGTGACTAGACATTATTTCCAAGCCTGGGATTCCAAAAGCCTTAAATGATTGTGCTTTTTTTTTTTTTTTCTCCCCTTGGACTTTGGCTTTGCCATGAGAATGGGCTGGTGCATTGGAGGGACGTGAGAGGCACATGGAGAAGGGTGACCCACAATTGGCCAGCTCCACAGATTTGAGAGAATCCAGTCAAGATCAGCAGAGCCTCCAAACAGACCCACAGCTCACTCCAGACTTATTAGTGAGCACAGTCAAGATCAGAGGAGCCACCCAACCTACTCATAGCACTGTGAGCAAGAATAAACGCTTACGGTTTTAGGACAGTGAGTTTGGGGGTAGTTTACTACAAAATTTGATTGTGGCAACAGATAGCTGAGACAGAATTGATACTTGACAGAGGGCACTGTCATATGAGAAACTTGAAATATGTGGCATCAGCTATGTGATTGGTTGCAGGTGGCCGTTGGAAAATGATAAGCAGACTGTTAACAAGGACTGGGGGCATGGTAGGAAACTGTAACTGGAATCTGGAGAAAAGGATGATCCATGTAATGTCATTGCAAAATAATTGACAAAACTGTTGCTTGCATTAACTTGGAAGATGGAAAATATATCTAATGAACTTTTGGATTTGCCTAAGGAGATCTGCAGGCAGAATGTTGAGAGCGTCAGCTGAATTTTCTTAATTGTGTGTGGTACAGCAAGAAAGTGATGAACTAAAAAAAAGCTGGCCCTTTCTAAGCAGAATTTAGAGGCAACATGAGAGGGCCAAACTTATGGGCTACAAAATAAAACATTTTCTCATCTCTAGTCCTTCTAGTCAGGAAAAGATTGTCAAAGTAGACTACAGCCTAGGGACATAGATCAAATCATCAGTGTGTCTTAAGATGTGTTGTTAAGACCTCTGAGAGAGTTAAGGAAGTGCTTAGTCCACTCAGGTAGGCAGAAGGCTGCTAGGAACAAAGGGTGGCTCCCGCAATTGTCTGATATGACCCAAATGAGTGTGATTAAAAATAATTTGTTGAGTGGAGTGGATGTAAATCAAATTATTTGAAAGTTCACAAAATTTGTTTTAAGGAGTTGTACAGGCAAAAGTGGCCTCATCATCCTGGCCTCAAAGGTACTGAGATTGTTCAAAATGCAAAATGGCTTCTGGGTTCTCATCCTTTTAAGAAGAGAAAGCCAGTTGAAACCGATATTCAGAGGGTGTAAATTCCCCTGATCTCTTCAGAAGGGGTAAGGAGAGAGATGGGAAAGGAAGAAGGTTCCTAAAAGTGGAGCTGTGGAGAACAGTCTGTCCTCGGGAGCAGAATGGAGGCCAAATCTGGGAACATTCTTTTCTCCCAGTGTCAGGGAACCTGGCAACATTTACCCAGTTGGATTTCAAAATTTTTAAGGTCCAGAGAGTTCTACATGCCTCCCATCCTTGCCTTTCTGAATGAGAGTGCTGTTTAATGCAATTTTCCTGTCCTTGTCATTATTGCAATTTTCCTGTCCTCACCATCACATGCAGGGTGGGATTAGTAAAGTACAAATACCTTGTGTTTTTGGTTCATAAGTCTTTGAATCAAAATGTGACGCATCTGAAGAGCCTTATCTAGACTTCATGTAGCTCACAAGATGCTGGACTTTGAAGACGATACAATAATTGGAAGGGAATTTGGGCACCTTGGGAGGGGGTGAGCGTAATTTGTAATTTGTGAGTGGTAATTTATGGAGCTAAAGCCAGAGAGAGGAATGGTAGTAGATCGATTGCAACCATTGCCCCCAATTCTTCACCCCTCACTGAAACCACACCCTTTTCAATGTCACTTCAATCTCCTCGTCCAGAGGTGGAGTCAATTTCACCATTGCTTGAATGTTGGTAGGCCTTGTAACTTTGTTTTGCAAATAAAATACAGAATAAATAATTGCTGTATTATTTTTGCTGTATTTTATAATTTATTTATGATGTGTTTATGATTGTGAGTCACCTCTTAAACTGGCCTCAGAGAGGCCTAGCTCACTTCTACTTTCTTTCTCTCTCTCAGACCTCAGCACTATGAGAACGTCCTGGGCTAGTTTGCTGGATGGATATGACAAATACATAAAAAACAGCTAGACCAGCCAGAGTCCAGCAGCCACCAAACATTTGATCAGCCAAAATAAGAGGAATGACCTGCCCAAGATACAGCAGATAGTAGGTCTTGAGTGAGTCTGGCAGAGATTAGAACTGTTCAGTGGATCCACTGATCTATGAATAGATCTTATCGTTTTAAGGCTCTGGTTTATGGAGTGGTTTGACACACAACATTAACATAACAATAGATAACTGATAATTGATGTAACCTGCTATAGTAAGTGTGACTGCACTTAAATCAAGCATTGTAAATTTCAAGTTATTGATCATTAATGGAGGGGCTGGAAATTAAATAAATTAGTCTTTTTTAAAAGAGGGAATTACTCTCCTCTGGTTAGAAAAAGACAATTAATGTGATTCCCACTGTTCTTGTGTAGAGGCAGGTGACACTGTATTCTTGTTTCTATTCTAAATTCTGTCAAGTCGCTTAGAAGTGAAAAGAATGTAGGAGAGGTAGACACCCCTGGAGAATTGCTTTGGTAGCCAAGCAAGGAAGACACTGAGGTAGCAGACAGCTGCCACCGTGATAGAGGCATTAGGGACTTAATACCAGACTCTGAAAATCTTTTTACAAGACCATGAGTTGTTGACAGGTGAAAGTAGTATTTTCACTCTTTGTGTCTCTTAATAGAAAAGAATAGAAGAATTAACAGTTATAATAGTTAAGTCAATTTTCCCCAAAAGGAATATTCATAGACTTTATACAAAAAAGGTTCTATGTTCAGGAAAGTTTTAAAAACATTGGGTGAAACAAAGTGAAATACATTTTTTTTTTTTTTAACTGCAGGACTTCCCTGAGTCTTACTATACCATTTGTATTGTGAATCCCCCAAAGGAACATACAGCATTCAATATTCTCCAAGTTAATTTGACCATGGACTCTTTTTATTCACAGAATATTTTGCAGGATTATATTTTCACCAAGTACACTTTGGGGAATGCTGAGTTCATGGTTTACCTCCTTTTTTAAGTTTTAAAGTATGTTCTATGAAGATAACCTTTCCACCAGTGTATGTTTTAATGTTCATACTCATTTGATAAAAAAACCTAAAAAGCATAAAGTGAAAAATCATGGCATCAATTTTATTGGTTCTAAGGTTCTATAATACGCCACATCTTTTAATACTTGTCAAACTGTAGGTCAAACATAACAGTGATCACTTTTTTTTTTGTCTGCATTGGATTTTAGTTGTGGCGCACAGGCTCTCTCTAGTTGTGGCGTGCAGGCTTCTCTCTAGTTGTGGCACACAGGCTTCTCTCTAGTTGTGGCATGCATGTTTTCTCTTCTCTAGTTGTGGTGTGCAGGCTCCAGGGCACGTGGACTCTGTAGTTTGTGGCATGCAGGCTCTCTAGTTGAGGTGCAGGAGCTCAGTAGTTGTGGCGCGCGGGCTTAGTTGCCCCGCGGCAAGTGGGATCCTAGTTCCCTGACCAGGGATTGAACCCACATCCCCTGCATTGTAAGGCAGATTCTTTACCACTGGACCACCGGGGAAGTCCCAGTAATAACTTTAATAAACATTCACATGTAGAAAAACTTACCACATGTCAGGCACTGTGTGAACTGCTTTACATATGCCATACGATCATTATCAGAAAAACGCTATGAGTCCAACGCAGCTATACTATGTTTAAAAATGATGAAATTGAAGCTTATAGAAGTATGGCCGTGTTTCAAATTAACTTATTTAAAAGAGAAGAAACTGAGATTCATGCAGTTCTATCTAATGCCAACACCTGCTCACTTAATGACTGGACACCACTAACCAGTAGGCATACTGTTGGGTTTTAGAGGAGCACAACTCTGCCTAGAAAACAACACTTGCTGTTGGAGAACTCTCAAGGAACAAATGCATCCTAGAGTAAGTTGATGAATGGAATAGTGAAGCTGATGAAGAAAAGGATATCTGAAGACAGTTTGGAAACTCCGCAGAGTTTAGTCTAGACTGAGCATGGACTCTGCGATTAAAGAGTTAATGTTTAATGTGGAAAGATATCAGATGCTTTGATTCCACTGGAATGTGTTATTTTGTCCAAACTCAAAGTTTATAATTTCTTTCCTTGTTTTTTTTTTTTTTTAACTATGAAAATTGGAATTTTGGTATGAATTCTAAAAACATACTAAGGTTAACAATGTGATGAGAAAATAATCAGATTATCATTATCTTGAGTAAACTTTGGGCACAGAAGCAAACATCATTTATAAGGAAAGAAAATAGATGTATGCATAAAATATTTTGGCAGATGTGAGCACTATTTGAGATGACCCATAATACACAACCAGTTAGTAACTTATTTTAACAATTGTAGACATAATTATGACATACAATAAACCATATGTATTTATACTGTGCAATCTGATAACTTCTGACCTGAGTATACATCCACAAAACCATAGTCAAAATAAAGATAACAGGGCTTCCCTGGTGGCACAGTGGTTGAGAGTCCGCCTGCCGATGCAGGGGACGTGGGTTTGTGCCCCGGTCCGGGAGGATCCCACATGCCGCGGAGCAGCTGGGCCTGTGAGCCATGGCCGCTGAGCCTGCGCGTCCGGAGCCTGTGCTCCGCAACGGGAGAAGCCACAACAGTGAGGGGCCCACATACGGCAAAAATAAATAAATAAATAAATAAAGATAACAAGCATATCTATCACCTCAAAAATTTCCTTATGTTCTTTTATAATTCCTCTCTGCCACCTCTCCTTATCCCCCAAGTACTGGGGCAACGACTAATCGACTGCCACTGTAGATCAGCTTGAATGTTTTAGAACCTTATATAGATAGAATCATATAGTAGGTACCCTTTCTTTGTCTGCCTTCTTCATTCAGCATAATTGTTTTGAAATTCAACCATACTGTTTATGTTACTTTTTATTGCTGAGTAGTATTCCACTGTAAAATCATCAGAGTTTATTCATTCACTTATCAATGGACAGTTGGGTTGTTTTCAGTTTTTGGCTATTACAAACAGAACTGTGATGAATATTCATGTACAAGTCTTTTGTGGACATATGCTTCCTTTATTATTTTTTTTTTTTGTGGTACGCAGGCCTCTCACTGTTGTGGCCTCTCCCGTTGCGGAGCACAGGCTCCGGACGCGCAGGCCCAGCGGCCATGGCTCACGGGCCCAGCCGCTCCGCGGCATGTGAGATCCTCCCGGACCGGGGCACGAACCCGCATCCCCTGCATCGGCAGGTGGACTCTCAACCACTGCGCCACCAGGGAAGCCCCATATGCTTTCTTTTATCTAGGGTAAACTTAGAATTGTAATGGGAGGATTATTTGGTAGGTCATGTTTAACTCTTTGATAAACTGTGAACTGTTTTCCAAAGTGGTTTTATGTTTTTTACAGTCCCATCAGCAGTGTTTGAGAGTCCTCCTTTCTCCACATCCTTGCCAATGCTTGGTATGGTCTAGCTTTTTAATCTTAGATATTCTAGTAGGTCTCTAGCATAATTTTGTTGTGGTTTTAATTTGCATTTTGATGAATGATGTTGGGCATCTTTTCATGTGCTTATTTGCCATCGATGTATCTTTTTTGATGGGCTGACTATTCAAATGTTTGTCTATTGTCTTTACTGGGTTATATGTTTTCTTATTAACTTTGAGAGTTTGTTATATATTCAGAATACCTGGTTTACTTGATTTTTTTAAATAATGAAATGGGGCTTTTGTTTAATGTTTAATTTTGATTCATATGCATGGTCTTACTACTCAGAGAGATAAGTCAGGTCCTAGAGCTCTGGCTGGCTTCATTTCTCCTTGCTAGTTACCAAAGTGTTCCTCAGGTCCTCAACATCTGGGTCTGGGGTATGTTGAGAATTGGTAGGAATTCCCTCAGAAACTTAAGATTACAGTGGAGATGCCTAAGATTCAGCTTCAGACCTAGCCTTTAGTTTTTGCCTTAAAATGGTCAAGGCAAAAAGTATTTCTAAGAATTAAAAAGTGTTTAAATTACAAGATAAGAACCTAAAAGTAATGGTGCTTGGTCCAAAGTAATCATCTTTAGGTATCCTTAAAAGTTGTTTTAGGGGCTTCCCTGGTGGCGCAGTGGTTGAGAGTCCGCCTGCCGATGCAGGGGACGCGGGTTCATGCCCCGGTCCGGGAGGATCCCACATGCCGCGGAGCAGCTGGGCCCGTGAGCCATGGCCGCTGGGCCTGCGCGTCCGGAGCCTGTGCTCCGCGATGGGAGAGGCCACAACAGTGAGAGGCCCGCGTACCGGAAAAAAAAAAAAAAAAAAAAAGTTGTTTTAGGCTCATTTATTAAATAAAAATGTATTTATCTTTTACCTATGTCAGACACTTTGATATCTGCTAGGAAAAAAAACATAAAAAATCATTGCTAGGAATTTGAAAGTAAAACTATCAGATACTTCACTCTAAAAAGGGAAGGTATTTTATTTCAGAGCATCCTAACTATAAAGAATGTGCACTCTCTCTATATAAATAAATCAGAATTGATAATTACAATTTAAAATAAGAATATTAAGAAATAGATCTTTAAACACATAACACAATTGGTTTCTGCCCTTTCTAAGTCCATAGAATCTTTTCTGTGGTTCATACATTTAATGTTTTTTCAGTGGAAAACAAACAGTAGCTTATGGCCACCTTTCCTGCCTCTATAAGTTATTGCTTCTGTGCTTGCTGTTTTTGCCCTGATGTTTTTCTTACTTTCTACACTCAGACTCTTTTCCCCCCAACTTATGGTTGTATCGTTGGTGTGTATGTGTAATAAAAATTCTCATGTTATTTTTACTTCCTACTCAATCCCTGGTATTGCTTGTTGGGTGTGGGGCTGGAATTAGTACATATGCAGCACTATACCATAACTTTCTGTTTCTTTCCTTGGCTAACAGTTTCTATGGTTTTCTATGATTTACGGCCTAAGGTTGAATGGTTGTATGGTTATTAATGTTGAATTACGGGTTTTTTCCCTCTACTCTTCTGTTGTCCTTACTCATTTTTTAACAGTTGGAGAAGGGAAATTATTTGTTTTGGCTTTACTTTTCCATCTTTACCCCCAAAACGGAGCTTGCTTATGAAATAGCCATTACATTTTTTAACAGTTTAAACCTTGACTTGAATGTAATAAAACATAGGTTTTGCAAAACAGACTTATTCTTTTGATTTCTGTATGTAAGGAATCCTCTAAGGAGCGTGGGCTTCAGGGGAGGGCAAAAGAAAAAATAACTAAATTTCTTTTCACCATATTGTGACATTGAAGCTCAAACACCACGTATTTAATGAATCAATCAGTCAAGCAGAATCATGCTGCCAACATTGAATTAGATTACATAAAAATCTATATATAAGACCTGGCAATTGTTTAAAATGAATTTTCTTTTTACTTAAATTTTTATTCAAGTAATGTGTAATCAAATTAAAAAGTCGTCAGGGGAGAGGATCTTTACCCAAATCAATGAAATAGATGAGAATGAATTCTGGGGCTGTTCCTTTGTATTCTCTCTCTTCATGGAGCTACATCATTCAAGGGTTATCTCTGCTTTTGAAATCTGATGTACCTTGGCTTAGAATTCCCTGCCAATTCACTCAATGCCACCATCAAAAATAAATTAACTCAACCAGCGTTCTTCTAAGAGAGAAGTGATAATAACAGAGAAGTGGAAATGAATGTTTGCAGAATTTATATTTCAAATGCCTATGAAATGAAATACTCATTTTTAAGTGCTCTGAAAAATGCATTTTTGTATAGGTCTGTTCATGAATGAGTTTCTGGTTACACTTTTTGCGGATTCTTTTCTTTTTTTTTGACGATACACGGGCCTCTCACTGTTGTGGCCTCTCCCGTTGCGGAGCACAGGCTCCGGACGCTCAGGCTCAGCAGCCATGGCTCACGGGCCCAGCCGCTCTGGCGGCATGTGGGTTCTTCCCGGACCGGGGCACAAACCTGTGTCCCCTGCATCGGCAGGCGGACTCTCAACCGCTGCGCCACCAGGGAAGCCCTCTGGTTACATTTTATATTTAAAATAATTTCCGGATATTATGCCATTTAAAAAAAGTATTTGTGGTTGGAATAAGAAGATATTTCAGTTATGTTTTCAGCTTTTTTTTTTTTTTTGCCCTAAATAATTATGTGACCCTCCAGAATTCAATGCTTTGGAAATTCTTTCTTTCTATTAGCACTTTCATAATTAGATGTACACTTATTCCATTTTTTCCCCCCCCCCAGGAAAACATTTCACCTTCCTGGGCGTAGAATTGGATTTGTCCTTTCAATTAGATAATTACTGAGTAAATATTTATTGAGTATTATTTGCACAGCATTGTGTTGGCCATTTTAGAAAGAGTTTACAATCTAGTTGAGCAAACAATGTGATGTTTATAAACAGATTTTGCTGCATTGTTAGTGCAAAACTTCAGAGAAGGGAGAGATCCCCATGGTATTCAACAGTCTGGGAAGTTCTTATAGAAGGGGTAAGGCTAAGTACAGGAATTTAAAGAATGAAATGTATTTAGGTTGGACAAATGGAAATGACCATTCTAAGTTGGCAGAAGGGAAAAAGAGGGTGGTGATGAGAAAGCAGTCAAAGGTGCTGACATAAAGCAAGACATGTTAATTGTTTTGATTAGAAAAGAGGAACCTCTGAGGTGAATACAAGAAATACTATTTTGTGTGTGGTCGATTGAGTTTACAGTTAATTTCAGCTGCAGAGTTTCAGCTTGAGGCAATAGGAGGCAGACAATAAATAAATTAGTGAAGTGAAATTATGAAAGGCTAAAATACTTTTCAAATAAATTGGATGGATTTTAGAAGGTAAAGAGTGGATTCAAGAAAGCCAGCTGAGATTATGGTTTAAATATGTCATCCTGACAGAAGAAAGTCTTTCATTAGAGCGATAGTAAGGCTAATTGAAAAATTTAGGATCTGATGGTCCTTAGATGAATCATGTTATGATTGGGGCAATTCTAATCACGCACACATAAACAATGGTGAAAAACAGGAAGAACAAGGTGACTTTTCCTCAGTGTTTGGACAACAAATATCCTTGAAAGCAACGAGAGTCTTGGGAATTATGAATATTTAGGAGTTGCCTAAATAGCATTTATTATGGGACAGATACTCTGCTAAATCCTTTACATTCTTTATCTAAATTAAAAACCGAGGTGGTATATGGTGTTCTGCTGTCAATCAAACATGGATATGCTTACCAATCCTGTTGAGTCAGACCCCAACAACGGTCCTTCTGCCCGGTGTAGCTCACGCCAATAGAACCAAACAGTTTGTTTCAGAAGCGAAGGAAAGCTTTATTCTGCGATCCGAGAATGGAGAGGTGCGAGCTCCTGCTCTAGAGTCCACGCTCTTCAGCCAGTAGGTGGACGGGGCTGCTT
>NW_006778096.1:714910-721580 GCF_000442215.2 Lipotes vexillifer | reverse complement strand
TGGGGGGGTCGCGACCCCGCGCTAGAGTGCCCCCCCCTTCCGCCAGTAGGTGGGCGGGGCTGCTTTCTAGGGCTTCCTCGGAAGGGGAGGGGCAGAGTTCTCATCAGGCGCGCACAGCTGTGCTGCTCAGGCTACAGAGCACAGTGCGAGGCGCAGCGTGTCTGCCGCTGGCCTGCCGCCGCCATTGTGAGTTGAGTGTGGTGGGCGGCGCTTCTGCGCACCGTCCGGAGCTGAGGTGTCGCCGCAGCCATTTCGCACTGGGAGCTCTGGTCTGAGGTGCCAGGGCCAAGGCCTCTGCAAACGACACCTATGAGCACGTGAGACTAGACTAAGCACAAAGGAAGAGAAAAAGGTTAGACTTTATTTTATTACCCACATTCTATTTTTATTTCCTGGGAATTGTTAATGGGCTTTGCCAGTGACACTGGTATGTAATGTTCATTTTTTAAGTTTGTTTTGTTAATTGTGTTGAGACAATTAAATAAATTGTCTCAACACCATTTATTATCCATAGTCTTTGATTTAAAATATTGTTCCTAAAATATACTAATGTTTTACACCCAAGTTAGTTTATGGACCTTTCATCTCATTCCCATGGTTTATCTTTCTGTTCTGTTTGTGTATTTACTTACTATTTTAAATGTATTGAAATTTGTTTTTATTATTTCTAAGTCATAATTAGAAAATCTACTGACTTTTGGAGGTATACTGTCTCTAGTCTGCTTATAAAACTCTTAGTAATTATGATAATTTCTATTATTTTCTTGGGTTTTCAAAGCAACATATTATATCCTCTATGAATGATGATAAATTAATACCCTCCTTTCCAAAATGTAAACTTTATTCATTTTTGTTTCACTAGCTTGGCTAGAACTTACAAAACTGTATTGAATAGTAAAAGTATTAGTAGGCATTCTTTTAAATGAGAATATGTTTTAAAATTAAACATGCTGTTGCTTATTGATCTAAGATATGCATAGTAATCTGTATATTTTTAATAATAAATTTTGAGATGTTAGAATGTTTTTTATTTAAAAAAGTTATTTACTTTTACTACATAACTTTGTTTAAAAAGATGATTATGTTTTTCTTTTCTTACCTGCTGAGATGGTTAATAACAGTATGTTATATTTGAAACAACCTTGACATAAAGTCAACTTAGTCATGGTGTTTTATTATTTTAATGTATTAGTTGGATGGACTGGCTAGGAATGAAGTTTTCTGTCACTGAGTTCCCTTTTCAGATGATGGTATAAAAAGTCACACTAGTGAAATGAATGGCAAAGCTTATACTCTTATACTTTCTGGAACTCTGGAAATACCATTCTTGAAGATTTTGAAAGAAGGCATTGATAAAAGTTTTTGTGTCTAGTCACATTTTGGGGGCAAACTCATTGGTCAAAAATTTCCTAATGGCTTTTGAATTTTAGTTTTCTTATTGAGTTACTTTTTGGTTGTTTATATTTTCTCAGGAAATATCCATTTCATGTTAATTTAAAAAAATATTAGTGTGGTATTCTTTGTGTCTGCAGACAGAAAATTTAGTTTAGTTCCTTGTGTATTTATATTGTCTTTATTAGATTTTCCAAAGGGTACTCTATATTACTGGTCTCTTCTATAATTGTATTTTTAATTGTTTTCTACTTCATTACTTCTACTTTTAATTAATGCTATTCTTGGAATTATTTTGTTTTTCTTATTCTAACTTCTTGAGTTAAAAGTTCAGCTCAATTATTATTTTCTTTCTAGTCTAATAACTACAACATCAACAAATATAACTATTTAAGTATGGTTTTGTCTGTATTCCATATGTTTTAATATATTTTTAATTTTTAGAGTCCAGAACTGTAACTTTGATTTCCTCTTTAAAATTTAGATGGTACATTTGAAGTACTAAGTAATTTGATTTTTAAATTGTGTAATTTGCTATTAAATTCTGATACTATTTAATTGTGAGCAGAGGATGTAGTTTATGTGATTAGGAGTTTCCATTTTGAAAAATATAAAACATTCATTCATGTAAACATTCACCAACAAACATGTGGATGGGAAAAAAACCCAGTGATTCCCATGCTTTATTGAACATTAGAATAACCTAGAGGGCTTGTTAAAACACAGTTTTCTCTCCCCACCCTTAGAGTTTCTGACTCAGTAAGTCTGGAGTGAGTCTCAATAATTTTCATTTCTAAGAAGTCACCAGGTGTTGCTGATGTCCCCAGTGTGGGGACCACACTCTAAGAATCAAAATTGTAAAGAACTTTAATTTTAATCAGAGGATATTGTACTTAATAAAACTGGAAGTTATAGTTATTGGAGATCTTTAGATGGAGGAAATAATTTGATGAAAGCAATTTTTTAGCAAATTTGTTTTGACAAGAAGTTAAAGAACAGGTTGTATCATACTGATAGAAACTATGTTTGGAATAACCAGCTATAGAAACTACTCACAGATGTGAACTTTTCAAAGTGTAGGCTAAGGTGGTCATGGGAAGAGTAGGAAAAATGTGAAAGAAATAGAAATTAAAAAGAACACATCAGAATGTTATGCCATTGGATGTTGTTGGACTATAATGAGACAGTTTAAGGTAGTGAAAAAGGGGATCTTGGTCAGGGACTGAGGTGAGGAAGAGACACATAGGGCCCACAATTTAAGGAAGCACTTGCTGGTCTCACGCACATCTTTCTACTAGGCCTGTGTTTTATCAGGATGAAGGCAGTGACTACTTCTGGGGTTACTGCAGCGTATGGGAAAGTGGAATTTCTATTGCTATTGAAATTATGAAAGTATTCTTTCTGCACATGTCAATTCTGGTAAAATTGAGATCCAGACACTAACTTTCCAGAATCTTCTCTTTAAACTCCTCAAGTAATGGCTGGATTTCTTTCATCAAATAGAAGAGTTTGGGAGGATGTGGGATTTTTAGTTGAATTGTATCCACCCATCAATGAGGAACCGACAGAACTGTCCTAAATGCACATGGTGAATGGTTTATTAGGTGACGAGAGCCTGTTATCCAAAGGTCCATGTCTAGTTGATCTCAGTGGAATCAAACACTGGGTAAGTGCAGCAAGTGAACATATACAGAGGCAGGCAGGAGGAAGGGAGTTTTAAAAAAGTCAAGCAGCTTGTGGGAAGACCTCAAGCATTAACTGTGTCTCAGAGACAAAATGGGAAGGTGGCCCATGGGAAGGGGTCTGGAAGGAACAGAGCAGTGCTGGCTGTTCTAGGATAGGATGAAAATACTGGGCTTCTTAACCAGAACTAAGGGAAAAGCCTAAATACCCAAATGTACCATAAGGTCTGCTTTAGGATATTGGAAGAAAGTAAGTATTATAAGATAACTGACACATAAACTTAACTACTGCCTTGAGCACAGACTTAACCACTTTTCACAAAAGACCAAAGGGAGAGGCAGTAGCTGAGACAGCAAAGCTGTTTTCTAAGTGCTACTTAGTAAATCATTCCTTCAAACATAATAATAAAGGAAAGCTATAT
Organism: Lipotes vexillifer; assembly: GCF_000442215.2. Lineage (NCBI taxonomy): Eukaryota > Metazoa > Chordata > Mammalia > Artiodactyla > Lipotidae > Lipotes > Lipotes vexillifer. The sequence continues at coordinate 718,084 of NW_006778096.1, read as the reverse complement.
CACTGAAAAGAAAGTAAAAGTTGTTATCAAAGGACAGGCCTGCCATGTGTTTTATGTGTGTGGGTTAAATTCTTTCTAGCATACTACCATTTGTGTTGACATTATCCCTTAGAAATCTTTCACTTCTGAAAAATACACATTTGGTAAGAAAAACTGAGTCAGTGATTTGTATGTATATAAATCACTTCATTCTTTCTTTTGGAGAAAATTTTGGTCTGAAAGCCTCCATTGGAAAAAATAAATGAAAATAAAAAGGGAAAGGAGAAAAGTTAGAAAACATAGCCCAAATGACAGTAAATGTTAATGGTCTGATCACACACACAAAAATCCTCCTTCAAACTGAAGTGTGTATTAAATAGTAATGGATAGATATACTTCTCTGTGAGATCTGATTTGTCTAGCAAATCCTTACTGACATATACTCTCATTTACTACTATATAGCCTTTTGAAATTGCCATTCCAGCAGAGCATAAAAAAGGTTATTTAGATTAAGTATAGTTACAAGATAAGCAGTATATACTGAGTTCATTGGACTTCATGCACCCTCATTTAATTTCCACCGCTCCATTACTCTGAATCAAACTGTCCCTGAAGGAACAAGAGGAAGGAAAAGGGCATTAGAAAACACAAATCACAAAGTAGAGAACATTCTTCTTAAAAACGAAATGGTCTCCATGTGTTACCATTTAATACCATGGAAATACTTTCTTGACTTTTATAGCATGCAAAGAAATTGCACCGATCTATTAAAGAATGCAGTAAAAGAAGTCTTTGAGGTGGGTTAACATTTTCCAGGTCTCTATCATTCTAGATGGGCCTGGAACTTCAAAACATTGTAAAATATTATAAATGGTATCCACTTGCATCTGTGTGCAGCTCATGGCATAATGAATGCATGACCACTTAGCCGTTTATTGAATACAGGCAGAAATACGATGAGACCTTTGGTAATATGTTTTAAAACGAGGCCCAAAGCCAGGCTTTAAAGAAAGACAGAGTGCCAAAACAGTTTATCTTCTTATTTTTCCTTTTAACTTTAGTGCTACTAAGTGCCAATATGAGGCTTTTTGGACTTCATTTGAAATTCAAGTAATTAATATAACCAGAGAAAATAATTTTTAGAGGGGTAAGGTATTGTGATAAAGTATAAACAAGAAAGGCCTGAAGTTTAGAGGACAGAAAATGACAGTGCTAATAATAAAAGTTATACTGGGTGGTGTATGTAATTGTTAAGACCTTTCACATGTTCAGTTCGCATTTGACAGTGGCTGAACTTTATTAGCCTCTAATGGCCTTCATTAAATTATATTTGCTCTCTAAGAGGCTGTGCATCGAATGGGGATCATGAGGACGGTCTCCTTTATCAGCATATATACCTCAACTAAAGAGGTATGACCCTCAGCATCTTGTTTTAGGGTACAGAGTGCTTTCTGTCTTATTTCAGACAGTGGAGAGATGGCAGTTTTTATAGATTTTCTCTCAATGGTCTCCTCCCCAGTAACTTTTAAACGTTCTCTATCTCAAAAAAATTCCCTCATTGACTCTTCATCTTCCAACAGTTATTTTACTGCCCTAGTTGCTATCGTTCTTTGTATCATCCTCCTCACAAATAAGAAAGCATTATCTGCACCTTCCCACCTCTCTCCCCAACCCACTATAAAATGGTTCTTCACTGACCCTGTGCAGCTCACACCAAGGTCACTGGCAACTGCCATGCAGATGAAGTAAATTTAAACTTTAAGTCATTATCTAATGCATCTTCCTGTTATCAGTCCCTACTAGACCACTATATTTTGTAAAGGAAAAAAAAAACCAACCTTTTTTTTTTTTCATTATTTTTGCACATTGCCCATAAATGTGTAGGCTCCCCCAGGTTCTTTCATAAACCTGATTCTCCTGTGAATCTGTGACATCTTTCTAGGAAACTCATTCCCTCTCTAGCTTCAGCTAATGACACGACAGTGTGTACCTACAGCCAGACTATAAATTCATGAGAACAGGACCCTTGGCTGTGTCTACATAACACCAAACAGTTCCTGGCACATAGTAGGCTGTCAGTAAACATCTGTTTCCTGGCTAGCTGACACATCTTCCTTCTGTTCAGTAAGCCCATATAGCAAATTGCCTAGAGGACATTTTTCAATTGGAGGTCTCTCTGTTACCTGGAACTCAGAATTTCCTAAAATAAATTTGTCATCTCCATGAACTACTCCCAGCTCCCGCCCCCATGTTCCCTTTTCAGGTGTTGGGAGACAGAACCTGCTTCTTTAGTGTGCTTCCTAATTTACATCATGGTGCCACCAGCCATCTAGTTACCCAGATGAGCACCCTGGGAGTCCTTAACTTCTTTCATTCCCTCATTTATTTCCCAGTGAGCCACAATGTCCTGTCTTTCTAATCCTTCCCTTCTCTCCATCCTCATCACCACCATCTCAAGTATCAATAAACAGTTATTGTTATAGACTTCAACTCCTTTAGCAGCCTGCCAGCTGCTTTCCCAATCTTCAGTCTTAATCCAAGATTTTTTTTTTTAACCGGGTAAATTTCTTTTCTAAAACCTAAGCCAACCCCATTAGTGAAATCCTTACAATTTCTTTTTACTGCCCTTAGAGGGGAAAAAAAAAAAGCCTAATTTTTTAGCATGGATTAAAAGGTCCTAATTTACACCTCTCCAACCTTACCACCTATCAGTCCCCATTGCAATAATAAGCCCCAGTCAGAATAAAATTTTATTCCATTCTCCTATCTAGTTTGGAACGTACATGCACTATTTCCATCTACTGGAATATTCTTTATTATTGTTTTGATTTCAGTTAAACTTCACTTGGACCAGGAGGCAAACCCTGTTCCACATGCGCCACTGCTCACATTCGCTGTGCTATATACGCCTATTCTTCAGTCCTACCGCATGATGTGCCTTACTTTTAAGACAGTAATGCTATAAGAGAAATATAGTAAAAACAGGTATTGTAATTTCTTCTTGATTAGCTTTCTTCGACACCGTAAGTTCAGTTAGTACAGGAATCATGTATGTCTTGCTCACTGTACCTAATACAGGAATAATATATTACACGTGCTCAGTGAAGATTTAGAGTATTAGAAAATATTGAATGCCTTAGCGGTCTTGGGAATCCCTGGGGTCATAATGGTGTACCCTATGGGTAATTTCAGCA
>NW_006778096.1:642348-714871 GCF_000442215.2 Lipotes vexillifer | reverse complement strand
CAGCAGGATTTTGATTCCGTTTACAATGCTTAGTCTTTCATAAAAGGAGGAATCCTAGTTTGTTGGCTAATTGTAAGGGTATGAGAATTGCTATATGTGTTAACATTAATTTTCTCCACAGTTTTTTTTGTCAAAAATGATTTCGAAATTACCCTTGAGGCCCGTCCTGTCCAGGAAATCCTGCAGTTGTTTCAAAGGTTTTATATATTGACTGGTAATTTGTCATTCAGACATTCATTAATTTGCCCAAGTTATTTAGTTTTCATTTGTATTTATGACTACAACAGCTCTTCCTTATGGTAATATATCCTTTTGTTTATCGTAATTCTTCCTTATCTAATTCTAAGGAGCTCTGCCTTCTACTTTTATTTTGGTGCTTGATGAAAGAAAACATGAGTACCTGAAACAGTAATACACAAATTCACATAGTGTTTAATATGGTCCCTCTTCACTTTCCAGAATTGAAGAATCCAGTGATTTGTTTTGTTTTTATATCAAAGTCCACAGTCAACTCATTCTTGCAATTATTTAGGTTGTTTTAATCTCTGTATTTGAGTAACTATCAGTTCCATTCTAATTGATTTTTTCATTTTTCTGCTTCAAATTGGCAATGGGATAAGAGGACTTTAAGAAACCATTGAGTATATCATCCATATATGTATTTTTGTCATGTTAAATCCTTAATGTGGTCAACCCATGTCTCTTCTGATGGCCTAGTTGTTTATTGTGTAGGGATATGACTGCCTGCCTGTTTCATCCTTGTGCTTTTTCTTTTACCATCCAAGGGTATTTACAGTTTAACATAGATTCCCTACAGAGGACTATGATAAGCCCAAATAAATGACTCTTCAGTTTTAAGCACTGTAGCACTTAGATGTAGGAAATTGTATTTTCTCAGTGGGACTTTCCTTGGACTATTTCAGTCAACACGATAGGAGAAATTTCCTTTTGCCTACATATGAACATGGCTTTCCTGAGATTTCATGTTAGTCAAAGACAATGTGGTAGCATAGGTAGAAAGCATCCATGCTTTTAAACTGGTTACATCCTTCTAGAGTTGCTGGTTCATTGTAAAATAGGGAAGATTGGGACAAGATTTCCCATGTAAAATACTTATAATTTGGGCTTCCCTGGTGGCGCAGTGGTTGAGAGTCCGCCTGCCGATGCAGGGGACACGGGTTCGTGCCCCGGTCCGGGAGGATCCCACATGCCGCGGAGCGGCTGGGCCTGTGAGCCATGGCCGCTGAGCCTGCACATCCAGAGCCTGTGCTCCACAATGGGAGAGGCCACAGCAGTGAGAGGCCCGCGTATTGCAAAAAAACCCCCAAAAAACAAAAAACAAACAACTTACAATTTAAAGACCAAAGCATTTTAATGTAATAAATAAAACTGAGATCTGAGCCATCTGGATGCCCCCCAAGTCCTTGTCTTGCTTAAGTAGACAGAACTTTTAAGCTCTGTATAAAATTGTCTTGAATGCCTATTTCTCCTAAGGTGAAGGTCCACCTTACCTCCCAGTATCTCTAGGGATTTTGGGTGGAGGTTTAAATTTCCCCTGAACTTCTCCGGATCCAATAAACCTATCCCACCAAACTCATCTCCAGAGTGTATGTCACCAAATGCATATGCTGTTCTGTTTCCACAGTGGATCACCCTACTGCACACCACCCAGTCGCTCTTAAGAAGAATTGACTCCATGAGCAGCAGTTTTTACTAAACTTTTAGAACAGTGGAGAAGGGTTACTATCTAATAAAGAATCCAAAACATTTTTGAGCGAGCTTGGTAATCACTGATTAGGCAGTAATCTATCCTAATATAGCTTAACATGTCTGTTTTTATAGCCATAGAAATACTGAGTTTATAATTTTATCATCTGCTGGCTTTTTTTTTCCCTCAGAGTATAACATCTGGAACTTCCTAGATTTTAAGATTAAAAGTTGGGATGAAGTTACTATTGTAGTGGAAGTGGGAGGGGGGTCAACAATAATATTGTCTAAACAGTATTTACCAATATATGAAGTATTTGAGGGACATTATTGAATATGGGGACTATTTTGGAATAGAAAAAACTTACTGTTAAGGATAGCTATATGTGGTGTATATTGTTGCTTATTCAATAGTCGGTAGGTAACAGGATGTTCAAGATCACATTTCATGCTTTCTGGATACTAATTTTCAAAATAGTGACAGCATGAACATTTTCATGATGTAATACATTTAAGAAGAAAGTCAGAATTTCTTATGAACCTATAGGTTCTCTTTCGAATATACGTGAATAAAGTGTAAGAAACGACAGATTCTCTCCAGGAACATGTAGGAGTCCCAAGCTACTCTCGCCTTTGTGTTTGCCCAGCTATATAATGCATAATGCTGGAGAATCGTCAACAAAAAAGTGACAAAGAAATATCTCAATATACAAAATAAAGTGTCTGTGCAGCATCTCAGCATCAGTGTTATTAAAAAACGTTAAAAAACCACCAGTATGCTCATTGTTCTTCAGAAAAAATATAAAAGACGCAATACAATCTTAAATTAGTGTTTTAAATTTTAAAGATTAGTGGTTTCAATATTCAAAAACTTATAAGTCATTCCTTTGCTATGTCTACATCTTCAGTTCCTGTCTTTCTCTTAATCACACATACACAGACATAGTATCGGTCACATTTGAGTCATATAAGAAGTTGAGCTTTATTTTTAAATTAAGATTTTTTTCCCTAAACCTGATAGAAAGAAACAGCAGCATTTAAAAAAAATGGGTGTGTATTACTCTTCATTTAATTTGGAGACTTAAACATTTGCAAATACTGGAATTAGTGATAAGTAGAGGCTCTGAACAGTCGTATTACATTTTTTTTACAATACTAGAAAGGTGAACTTACTATGAAGTTCCTTGAGTTTTATTTGAAGGTTTTTTAAAACATAGAAAATAACTGAGATAACATAGTATATATACTTGTTTACTCTTCATCCTGTCATTTTTGTTTCAAAATTTTATACAATTATTATTAAAAGTAAAGTTGAATTTTCACTCCTTTCTGCAATCCCATGAGCCTCTATTGCCCTCCAAAGGTAACTATTGTATTTTTAGTTAATCCTTGGCTACGTGTCTTCATGTCGTATATGTCTTACCTGTATTTCATAATATACTTGCAAATGTGACTGTATAAGTTTAACATTCTGCTCTTTTCACTCAATATATTTCTGAGATTTGCCAGTGTGTTCTACAGCTCTAAATTAATCTATCATATGAATAACTGTGGTTTATTTTTTCTAATTTTTGCTGCAAACATTGCTATGGTAAACATCCTTGTACACCCTATCTAGTACACACATGCAAGTATTTCTCTAGGGTCCATACATAAGCATGGAATTCCCAGGTGATAAGGCATTCACCAGATATTACCACATTGTCCTCCAGGGTGGGTTTTAACAATTTACAATTTTACAAGCAAAAAAAGTGTGTTCCTGTTTTCCTGTGCTCACTTCACTAACACTTGATATGTTTAGACTTCTTGAATTGTCCTCACTTTCTTGTTTTCTTTGATTTTCATTTTAGATTTACTCTTATAAAACAGAGTTCATACAGTTTGTTCTATGATGGAGATATTTGCCTTTGGTCTTGGTTTTGGATAAATGTTGATTTCAACCAAAATACTTATATGGTGTATCTGTTAATATATAATTAAATTTATATCTTTACACTTAAATATGTATATTGAAAATAAACACAAAGCAAGAATTTGAAGGAAGTCATCAATCCTACTCACTGAGAATTGAAAAAACAAGCAATTGTGATCTGGTATTCATTCATTTATTCACTCTTTTTTTTTACTCCTTGGTTCCTCTTTTGAATTCAATGACATTCACATCCCATGCTGATCACCAATAAAATAGTCAGAACCTTGCATCAGGGTATATAATACAAATTGTGGGGCAGTTCTCCATTCCTTTTTCTGCAATTACCTAAAGATCATTTTGAATTTAGTGTGTTTAACAAGTGCTTTTTAAAAAAGAAATGTGCTTTTCTTTAATTAGCTCTTAAAAACACTGGTGATGGCCACTTAGCATAAAACAGTATTTAACTTTTCGTGTCAATTAAGTGTCATTTTCTGATGAGAATTTCTTTTAATAGCATAATTCTATGGAGGAGTGTCTATTGATGACCGTTCTGCTTTTCCCATGTCCCTGTCTACTGAGACAGGGGAGCAGAGAGAAATAGGCAGCATCATAGTTGCTTTCTATGGCCCCATAATTAGTATGACTAGAAAACATTTTATTCCAAATACTCTAGATGGAATTGAACCTTGGATTTTTACTAAATTCCAAGTGCTACTGTGGGTTATTTTAAAAAACACTTCACTTGGACTCATCACCAAAGGAACACAGGAATTGGTGGAAGGACGATTTTTTAAGTTTTCTATATTCAAACAAAAATGTCAAGTGTTTAAACATGTACCCAATGAGAAATGTGAAAAAATCTTTTCTGAGGGGTATAAAAATAAAAAATAATAATGACAGTAATAAAAAAAGAACTTGACATTTATTAAGGGGTCTTTCCATGGCAGGCACTGCAGTTATCACATGTATTCGTTACAACTCTTAGGAGGTAGAGGATATTACTATCTCCCCACCACCATTGTGGAAACCGCTTCTTTGTACTAGTTGATATAATTGCTCAGTGATGGGTTTGACTTATAGATCTATCTGACCCCAAAGCCAAGTATCTATCTACTTTCAGCTACTGCTTTCCTTTAAATTGATAATACCCAGGAAACACATTTGTTAGCTTATTAAAAGCTAAAATGTTTTTACTCTATTAGGTGCCATAGAGATTCGTTCAGTCTCCTAGTTTTATATAATAAATTGAAGAGACTAAGTTATAGAGAATGGCAACGATTTGAACAAAGTCCTACACAAAGTTAACAAAGGGCCTACACTCCAGTGCCTAATCCATTGTGCAGAGCATATTTATTTTTATTCAGTATTTTCTGTAACTCCACTTTTTCTTTATTGATTTAATGGAATCTTATCACAAAGTTAACTTAGCTGCTCGTTTTATTTGCACAACAGTCCTCCTTCCATTCTTCTGGCCATAGCACTCCTTCTGCTCTGGGGGCTATCTCTTTTCTGTCAATGGGGTTCTGGTCTATGTGGTTACTAATCACAGTTTTCCAGCTCCTGTCAACATATAGGTGGACACGTGACATATGTGAGCAGTAAATGTTCCGTTAATCCTGGTCGTAGTAATTAGCTCAGAATTTGGACACAAAACCAAAGACAAGTAGATCTCAAGGATTTTGTAAAAAGGATTTGGGAACTATAGTTTTTTTATTCAGTAGTTCTCAAACTGAGTTGGTGTAAGTTTAAATCTGTTTTCGGTCATTTTCTTCAATTCTTCAGTAGTAGAGATTAAGATCAACACACAGAGATAAATAGTGCAGAAAAGGAGGAGAAGCTAAGCAGATAAAAGAAACACACACACACACACAGATTCAGTAATCCCTAAGGTAACTCTATCTCCCAGATTTATTGGGACTAATGAAATGCCTTTTTGTTTAAACTAAGTTTTGTCAGTAAAATATTTGGATATGAGCTTTAACTTGATAAAGACATAGATTATGCTCTATTTCTTAAACACTTCCTCTCACTTTTTTCTAAAGGTACTTTAGGAGGAAAGGGTAATGGCAATGTTATGTTGTTTAATATTGTTTATACATATTTCATCCAGTAACTTTTTTTTTTTTTTTTTTTGCGGTACGCGGGCCTCTCACCGCTGTGGCCTCTCCCGTCGCGGAGCACAGGCTCCGGTCGCGCAGGCCCAGCAGCCATGGCTCACGGGCCCAGCCGCTCCGCGGCATGTGGGATCTTCCCAGACCAGGACACGAACCCGTGTCCCCTGCATTGGCAGGCGGACTCTCAACCACTGCGCCACCAGGGAAGCCCCATCCAGTAACTTTTTAAAAATAATGCTAGAAAGTTAGTTTTCTTTCATTTCATGTATTTTATTTAATATTAAAACCAGGTTCCATGAGTGAGCATAGAATTGAATTATCATATTAATGTAAGAAATAATTGTTAAGTATAATAACTAATCAGTGAAATTTATACAAGTAACATGATATATATATTTCATAAATGTAATTTTATTTAATTTTTTAAAGCTTTCTCATATTTTTAGGAATATATATTTGGCAAGTACAAGAATACTTAAAAGAGAAGAGACACCTTCTGAAGAGATAATGAAGATTCACTGTACTGTTATGTAGATTTAATGCTTAGTACCATTTGAACATTGTCATCAAAATTAAACAAATGATAAAATTCCTTTATAAAATAGATCATTTACAAATGCAAATAGGTCAGAATTTGCACCAAGAAAGATACATGTATAACAGAAAAGTTTAGCATAATAAATATATAAGGCAGATGGTTGTTCCATATTCTGACATTACCAAAGAGTGATGGTATTTTATGAACCTTGCTTTCCACAGTTGCTTGTTCACATATCAATACTTGGGATCAAAGAAGCATTGCATTAAAACTGTTAACAGGTAATATAATAATTTATATTTATTGAGAATTTACTCTCTGTGTTAAGCATTCTATGTGCTTTATCTTATTATTCAAAATCCCTGTGATACAATATGGATTCATGTCTCTGTTTTACAGTTAGTAGATAAGTTTATAGATGATACGTAACTTGACAGGGGCAGAGTCCGGCTTGCACTAAGGTCTATCTAATGACCATATTCTTAACTCCTAAACAATATTGTAACTCAGAAATGATTTCCACCTTTATTATGATAGATCACAGTTTTAATCACAACTTCTTGTCAGATTTGGAATGGAAAGAGGCAGCTGTTTTCTCTTCAAGCGCTTTACCTAATTAAAAAATTCATTCTCTAATATTTGTATAGGCGTAAATGTATGTGCATGTGTAATGGTGAATACATATCCTTAATATACATGCGTAACATTTAAAAAATGCATATCAAAGAGTTCATCTCTTGTATAGGGAATGAAAATTGTGACACTGGCCATTATAAGGTATTAAAAAATTCATGGCAACTTTTGAAAAAGGAGGAATGTTATTAACCTTGGTGTCTTGACCAAATTACAATTCGAGTAATTACATTTGTCTTCCCTAATCTCCTTTTCAGTTTTCAATTGGGTAGTGTATTCTTAATGGATTTCATTACCAAGCTTCCCTTAGGATTTAAAGTAGGACTTATCTTCTAAGACTTGGTTCACTCCAAATTTATGTTCTCTAACTTCAACTGAGCTGCCAGTGAAACTCTTCAATTGTGTGTTTATGTCTTCAATTAATTCCTCTTTTTTTGTTGTTTTTCTTTTTTGTTTTTTGCTTTCTCATTTTGACTCTTCCAAACCATTTCTATTCTCTTCAAGACCCAAATACAGCAATTATTTTTGAATGCTAAGTATGCAACCACTCTCCTATTTGCTGAAATACCAAGATCAATTGGGTGTTGTTTGCTAGTTTCCATGAGCTTCCATATCAGAAAGCATTGCTTTTTTACCCTATTAGAGATGAATTTACCTCCTACCTCACAGGAAAAAAAAAAAAAAAATCAGTCATCCAGGGTGTACTTCTGCAGCTATCCCTTCCCTGTAAAAATATCTTCCTATAACCACGTCTTTGACTTTTCAAAACTCCGCCATATCATTCTTCCATTTCTTTTCATTTCTGCCTGTATTAAAGAAAAGTGTGTGCCTTCTTTCCTACATAGGTGCCTTCACCTGTGCTCTTGATCCCTCCCTTCCTTATTGCCTTACTTCCCTCACTCTTAAATCAATCGGTTTCACTAACAACATTCCATAAACATTTAAAACATTTTTTTCTTATTAATGGGGAAAAAATCCATTTCATCTTGCTTTCTCTAGCCCTTAGGCAATCACACACTCTTTTTTGATTCTTTTATCACCATGTCATTACTTCTCATTTTTTCATCAATTCCACACAATATGATTTCCTTTTCTACTATTCTGTTGAAACTGTTCTTCAAAGAAACCAGTAAATTTCAAATTGCAAAATCAATACCCTTTTCTTAGCACTCACATTTGTATTTCTCTGTTGGCCTTAATGTTGCTGACTGCCCCTTATTCATAAACTCTGCTTCTTCAACTTCTCATATGTTGTTTTCATCTGATTTTCTTCTCTTGCCTTTATGAATTCTTTAACTTTCTTGCTTGTTTCCCTTTATATTTAAAATTTTAGTGTAAGGCCTTACCAATGTCGTGTCTTTGCCTTTCTTTTCTTTCTATAATTTTTTTTATTAGTGATCAATTTTAATTAACTAGTCAATTGAAGGAAAAATAAGAAAGGTAAAAATGCAGCATTTGTATACTTACTTTGTGCTAGCCATTAGACTAAATACAGAAATAATTTCATGTATTCAGGAAATCAAAACCAGGGATAATATCAGCATTTTAAAGATTAAAAAACTAAGACTGAATATGACCTAAATATATTTTAAAGCCACTTCTTATATACCTGGTTTTGTGTTTTCTTATTTAATTCAATTCATTCAGTAATATCAGACTTAGATATTATCTCTAGTGGTTAGTTGCAGTATTTCAGACAAAAAACTATGAGTAAGCTATTCAATGTTTCATAGCTAAATTTTATAGTAAGTCCAGGCTACAAATTCAGGTATATTCACATCCAAAGTTTATGTTTAGCCCTTTACAACATCTTGCTTCAAAATGGATCACTCTGTCATATATATATACCTTCATTTATAAACTCTCTCTGGAATAGCCATCCCATGGCCCTGAATATGCATTAGTTACACTTATATGGGTATCTGGCTATCATTATATATTCCACACATGTAAGTAGCTTAATTTTAATATTTTCTAAAAACTCATTTTTCTATCTGGTATTGTTGACTTTCTAATTCTGTCAAGGAGGGCTTGATTTTTAAAACCTTTATTTGATTGAAGTATAGTTGATTTATAATGTTGTGTTAATTTCTCCTGTACAGCAGAGTGACTCAGTTTTATATACACATGCACACACACACACACACATTCTTTTTCATATTCTTTTCCATTATGGTTTACCACAGGATATTGAATAGGGTTCCCTGTGCTATACAGTAGGACCTTGTCATTTATCCATTCTATATGTAATAGTTTGCATCTGCTAATCCCAAACTCCCAACCCATCCCTCCCCCACCCCCTCCCCCTTGGCAAATACAAGTCTGTTCTCCATGTCTGTGAGTCTGTTTCTGTTTTGTAGATAAGTTCATTTGTGTCATATTTTAGATTCCAGATATAAGTGATATAGTATGGTATTTGTCTTTCTCTGTCTGACTTACGTCACTTAGTATAATAATCTCTGGGCCGATCCATGTTGCTGCAAATGGTATTACTTCATTTACCTTTATGCCTGAATAATATTCCATTGTATATATATATACCATATCTCCTTTATTCATTCATCTGTCCATGGACATTTATGTTATTTCCATGTCTTAGCTATTATGAATAGTGCTGCTATGAACATAGGAGTGCAGGTATCTTTTCAAACTAGAGTTTTGTCCAGATATACACCCAGGAGTAGGATTGCTGGGATCATATGGCACCTCTATTTTTAGTTTTTTGAGGAACATCTGTACTATTTTCCTTAGTGGCTGTATCAATTTACATTCCCACCAGCAGTGCAAGAGGGTTCCCTTCTCTCCACACCCTCTCCAGCATTTGATATTTATAGAATTTTTAATGATGGCCATTCTGACTGGTGTGAGGTGATACCTCATTATAGTTTTGATTTGCATTTCTCTAATAATTAGTGATGTTGAGCATCTTTTCATGTGCCTGTTGGCCATCTGTATGTCTTATTTGGAGAAATGTCTATTTAGGTCTTCTGCCCAGTTTTTGATTGGGTTATTTGTCTTTTTGTTGTTGAGTTGTATGAGCTATTTGCATATTTTAGAAATTAAGCCCTTGTCGGTCATATCATTTGCAAACATTTTCTCCCAGTCTGTAGGTTGTCTTTTCGTTTTGTTTATGGTTTCCTCTGCTGTACAAAGGCTTGTAAGTTTGATTATGTCCCATTTGTTTATTTTTGCTTTTACTTTTATTTCTTTGAGAGACTGACCTAAGAAAACATTGGTAAGATTTATGTCAGAGAATGTTTTGCCTATGCTCTATTCTAGGAGTTTTATGGTGTCACATTTTGTATTTAAGTCTTTAAACCATTTTGAGTTTATTTTTGTGTATGGTGAGAGGGTGTGTTCTGACTCCATTGATTAACATGTGGCTGTCCAACTTTACCAACAACACTTGCTGAAGAGACTGTCTTTTCTCCATTGTATATACTTGCCAAGGAGGGCTTAATTTTTATATCAGTGTTTGTATTTCCATTTTCAGTTCTTTCCCCTATAATTTCATTTAGAAACTCATGTGACCAATTATCACTGACACACTGGTCCAGAAAAGGAGTTGTGGAATAGTGAGTTAAGAATTATGGAATATTTAACTTAGTGGTTTAAAGATATACATCTTCAATAGTATATTGTGTCAAACAGATGGATGTGTCAAATTGGTAAAATCCATGTTACTTACTAATATCTTACACATTGATAGATTGAGAAGAAATATATTACAGGCTGAGTGACTTAGATTCACATTTCTTCATACTTTGCACAAAGATTCACATTTCTTCATACTTTTCACAAAGAAGCAGGGTGCTATGGACTAAATTGTTTCCTCCAAAATCATATGTTTATGCCCTAACACCAATGTGATTTTATCTGGAGATAGAGTGTTTAGGAGGTAAAATTAAATGCAGTCATAATGTAGGGCCCTAATCTGATAGGACCCTGGTCTTAGAAGAAGAAAAACAAGATGAAGAAGGAGAAGGAAAAAAGAGAAGGAAAAGAAGATCTTTCTTTCCTTGACCCTACTCCCTACCATGTTAAAACACAGTGAGAATATGACCATCTGCAAGCCAGGAATAGAGCTGTTGCCAGAAACTGACCATGCTGGCTCGCTCCCTGATCTTGGACTTCCTGCCTCCAGAACTGTGAGAAATTAAATTTCTATTAAATAGGACACCTAGTATGGTAGTTTGTTATGGCAGCCTAAGGTGACTAACATACAGGGCAAGTGGGTACATTTCCAGAGCATTTTCCAAAGAAAAAAGGAGAAAAGTTATGTAGCTAAAGAGCTAAAATTATGAACACTGAAAGAAATGCATCAGTAACATGTAATCTTGGGCATAGGTATATTTCTGCCTGAGATTGTGCCATTTTGTTTGTAACTCTTAGAAAAAGATAAAGAACTCAGTGCTTTCTATACCTACTATTCAGAAGAGAGCATAACTGCTACATTAAAGATTAAGGAGAGTTCTAACATTCCAGTTCATATTCAACTTAAGGTAAATGTCAAAATTTCTTGGACAGTAACAACTCTTAACATGAATCATGTGCTTATTCTTTGCCAAACCCTGAGCTTTCTTGCATAATGTTATTTAATAAAACAATTAAGATTTCAGAGTACTATTTTCATTTTAATGCCCATTTTAATAACATGGTGGGCTAGATGCCTGCATAGACTTGCCTGCTAAAAAACAATATTCTAAAATGCAGTATATGTTTAAAAAGTCTTTTAAGTATCAGTGTTATCTCAAGAGGGTAAAATATTTTTCATGCTAGGAATTGAGTGAAAGAATCCAGGGAGTAAACAGAATAAGGATGCTTGTTTTTGTCCTTAGGCATTTACATATCTGATAAATCTGTGCTTTGGATTTCATTGCCTAGGTTCATACCAAAAGTATACATTAGGGGATAATATTTTCAGTTATCTGAGATCCAGAAGGACAGTGCTCTCAGGGTGGATTTAGATCAAATCTACATCCTGTCCTTTTAGAGGATTACATTGAAAATAACTGTCTTGACCCAAAGCAGGAGAGGATGAGTAAGGAATATTGCCAAGGATTTGAAACCACAAAATGCCCCCATGAGGATTTGCTGTCTCAATTTACACTCTATTTTTTTTAAAAAAAATCCTCTCTGGAAAACTCTCCCTTATATCTCAGTCTTCTTCTCTCTCTCTCTCTCTCTCTCTCTCTCTCTCTCTCTCTCTCTCTCTCTCTCAGAGGAGTAGCAAAAATAACTAAGGATAGAAAGAAATGAGGCACCATGAACAAAAGCCAGCAAGTGGCAAAAGAAACTGATCCAGAAAATTTTCGGTAATAGAATTATACAGAGACTTTCAAATGACTGAAGGTTATGCTTAATGACATAAAATCCAAGCTTAAAATATGTGCAGCAAGTAAGAAACAATAAAGAATGATCAAGGATATTTGAAAAATAACTCAATAAAAATTTTAGAAATTAAAACCTGAGTAATTGAAATCAGAACTTGGTGGACAATTATTACACAGATTAAGTACGGAATTAGTGAACTAGATGACAGATAGAAAGAAAGAATATAATAAAAAGAGGGAAAGAAAGATAAAATGGGAAAAGTGTTGATATATGAAGAACAGAGTAAGAAGATTTAACAAACATGTAATTTTAGTTCTAGAAGTAGGGAAGAAATAATATGACAGAGAAGTTATTTGAAGATATAATGTAAAAAAACCCAAACAAACCCAGGACAGATGAAATCACAAAACTACCAATTTAAGAAGCTCAACAAAACTCCAGGAAGATAAACAAAAAATACCCACCCCTATACACACATAGGGAAATTGCAGAATGCCCAACAAGAAGAGATCTTAGAGGAGGAGCCAGAGTGAAGCAGATTTGCTCTAATGGTGCAGTGGTTAGACTGACAGCTGTCTTCAGATATGTGGTAGCGGAAACCAGAAGATGGAGCCATCATATCTTCAGTGTGCTGAAAGAAAATATCTCTCAAACCAGTATTCCATGAGCAGTGGAAATTTCTTCAAGAGCAAGAGATGACAAGTAAAAACTAAAAGATTGCCATCAGAACATTCGCAGCAAAATAAATTTTAAAGAACATGCTTCAGACAGAAGGAAAGTGATCTGAGAAGGAAGATTTGATATTCAAGAAGTAATAAATACAGAAGATGATAAATATGTGAATAAATTTTAAAACAACAAAGACTTGGGAAACAATAATAAAGTCTAATGGTCTATTATTATTATTATTAATTTTTTGTGGTATGTGGGCCTCTCACTGTTGTGGTCTCTCCTGTTGAAGAGCACAGGCTCGGGACGCGCAGGCTCAGCGGCCATGGCTCACGGGCCCAGCTGCTCCGCGGCATGTGGGATACTCCTGGACTGGGGCACGAACCCGCATCAGCAGGCGGACTCTCAACCACTGCGCCACTGGGGAAGCCCTAATGGTCTTTTATTATCCATATTTTACAGATGTGGAAAGGGAGTGAGAGCCTGTGTAATTTTCTCAAAATCATATAACTATTAAGTGTCAGATTTAAATTCAAACCCAAGAATGCTGATACCCAAATTCCCTGATTATATCCTCTGTTCAGCTATATTTCTGAATGAAAGGATAAAGGACAGATAGAATCCATCTCACAGAATTAGTGAGTTAAAAGTTAGATCCTGATAAAAGAATAATACAGGGGAGACAAAGAATTGAAAAGTCAGAATTGAAAATTTGTGGACCCACAACGAAACTACCTCCCTGGGTAATATTGTGTAAGTCCCTTATATAGCTCACCTCAGCTTCATACCTGTAACATGGGAATGATATTTGTCCCCTCAGCTAAAGTTTTGTAGGAACAAACTACAGAATGGTTTTAGGAATTGAATGAGAAGATAAGGACGAGCTCAATCCCCCTTTATATTTCACACATCAGTCAACTCAAAGCATCACTTCAAAAAAAGGCAAGAGCCCTGTAGTGGGAGGGGTGGTGCTGTGGACACAGTAGTAACAAAAGGCAAAGCAGCAGTTACACATTCCCCCTTATCACTCTGGGTTTTCTAAGAATCTTTGAAAAAAAGATGTGGATGATTTTGAACACAGTATTTGTTTTGTTTTTCTTTTGTGGTATGCGGGCCTCTCACTGTTGTGGCCTCTCCCGTTGCGGAGTACAGGCTCCGGATGCGCAGGCTCAGAGGCCATGGCTCACGGGCCCAGCCGCTCCGCGGCATGTGGGATCTTCCCAGACCGGGGCACGAACCTGTGTCCCCTGCATCGGCAGGCAGACTCTCAACCACTGCGCCACCAGGGAAGCCCTGAACACAGTATTATCAACCCTTTAGGGGGTCATGATTTATTCCAACCACCAATTTTTTTTTTTTTTTTTTTTTTTTGCGATTCGCGGGCCTCTTACTGTCATGGCCTCTCCCGCTGCGGAGCACAGGCTCCGGAGGCGCAGGCTCAGTGGCCATGGCTCACGGGCCCAGCCGCTCCGCGGCATGTGGGATCCTCCCGGACCGGGGCACGAACCCCTATCCCCTGCATCGGCAGGCGGACCCTCAACCACTGTGCCACCAGGGAAGCCCCAGCCACCAATATTTTAATGTTCTGCTTACTCTTAAGGGGCTATCATAATAACAGAATCATTGTGATAAAAGTGGGGAGCTTCCCTGGTGGCGCAGTGGTTGAGAGTCTGCCTGCTGATGCAAGGCACACGGGTTCGTGCCCCTGTCTGGGAGGATCCCACATGCCGCAGAGCGGCTGGGCCCGTGAGCCATGGCTGCTGAGCCTGCGCGTCCGGAGCCTGTGCTCCGCAACGGGAGAGGCCACAACAGTGAGAGGCCCGCGTACCGCAAAAAAAAAAAAAAAAAAAAAAAAAAGGTGAGTGGCTACAGTGGACCCAACCCACCCACTAACAGGCCAGAGCCTACCCTGAGACAGGCTGGGCCCTGGCCCTGCCCACCAGTGAGCCTGCTCTAGTCGTGGGATTGGTCTCACCCACCAGGGGGTAGACACCAGCTACAAGAAAACTGAAGCCCCACAGCCTGTGGACCTGGCCAACCCAATAGCAGGCCAGATTCTGCACTGGGCCCAGGTGGGCCCTGCCCTTACTCACTGCCAGGCCTACACAAGCTTCAGGACACCCTGGCCCTGCACCCAACTATGTCAGGAACTGGCCCCACCCACCAGCAATCTGATACCAGCTCTAGGACCCTTGGACCCTGCAACCAGACTCCAGGACCTGGCTTTGCCCAGCAGTAGGCTGACACTAGCCCCAGGACCTGGCTTCACCCACCAGTGGGTGGGCAACAGCCCCCAAGTGTCCTGAACACTGAATCTGCCTACCAGTATGCCAGCACCAGCCCCAGAACCCCCTTAGGGTTCTTCAGTCAGCCACTTCATGACCTGGTCCTGCCAGCCAGCTGCCAGCAGCTGCCACACAAGGCAGGGTTTGGCAATCAACTGGACTGGGGACCACCCAAACCTACCAGCCCACCCACATAACCTGCACAACAGAAGTATCCACACAGCCCTCAAAGGGGGCATCCCTAGAGTATATATAGCTTTGGTAGTTAGAGGGGAGTGTGCTGCTGGGACACATAGAACATCCCCTACAAAAGACCACTTCTCCAAGGTTGGGAAATGTAACCAACCAATAAAAATAAAAACAGCAACCTAGGCAAAATGAGGCAACATAGGAACATGTTCCAAATGAAGGAACAAGATAAAACTCCAGAAGAACTAAGTGAAGTGAAGATAAGCAATCTGCTGAAAAAAGAGTTCAGAGTAGTGATCTTAAAGGTGATCAGAGAACTTGGGAGAAGAATGGGTGCACAGAGTGAGAAGTTAGTAGTTTTTAACAAAGAGTTAGAAAATAAGAATAACTAGAGATGAAGAATACAATAAGTGAAATTAAAAATACATTAAAAGAAAATAACAGTATAGTAAATGTTGCAGAGAAACAGCTCAGCAAGCTGGAAGACAGAGTAGTGGAAATCTCTGTTGCTGAACAGAATAAAGAGAAAAGAATGAAAGGAAGTGAGGACAGTTTAAGAGATCTCTGGGACAACATCAAGCAGTAATATTCACATTATAAGGGTCCCAGAAGGAGAAGAGACAGAGAAAGGGACTAAGGACATATTTGAAGACATAGTAGCTGAAAAATTTCCTAACCTGGGAAAGGAAACAGTCATCCAAGTCCAGGAAGTGCAGAGAGTCAAAATACAGGATTAACTCAAAGAGGAACAAACACACTAAGACATTTTATAATTAAAATGGCAAAAATTACAAATAGAGAGAGACTATTAAAAGCAGCAAGGGAAAAGCAACAAGTAACATACAAGGGAACTCCCATAAGTCAGCTGACTTTTCAGCAGAAAATCTGCAGACCAGAAGGGAGTGGCATGACATATTTAAAGTGATGAAAGGGAAAAGCCTACAGCCAAGAATACCCAGTAAGGCTCTCAGATTTGATGAAGAGATCAAAAGCTTTACTAGCAAAAACTAAAAGAGTTCAGCACTGCCAACCAGCTTTAACAGGAAATGTTAAAGCAAATTCTATAGTGAAAAAGACAAGCCCCCAACTTAAAACATGAAGAGCACAAAAGGAAAAAGCTCAACAGGAAAGGCAAACACACAGTAAAGGTAATAAATTACCCACACACAAAGACAATAGGAAGGTTAAAAGACAAAAGTCCCACAGTAAGAAGGGACACACAACAAAATAAGATGTAAAATATGATATCAAAAACAGTAATCATGAGGGGAGGAGAGGACAAATACAGAGTTCTTAAAATGTTTTTGAAAAAAGAGATCAGCAACTTAAAACTTCTACATATATATGAAACCTCATGGTAACCACAAACAAAAACCTGTAATACAGTAGGTTCACAGAAAAAAAGAAAAAGGAATCCAAACATAACACTGAAGATAGTCATCAAGTCAAAAGAGAAGAGAATGAAAGAAGAAAGGAACAAAAGAGACCTACAAAACAACCCCCAAACAACAAAATGGCAATAAGAACATATATTTCAATAATTACGTTAAATGTAAATGGACTAAATGGTCCAGTTAAAAGACATAGAGTGACTGAATGGATACAAAAACAAGACTTGTATATATGCTGCCTACAAGAGACTCACTTAAGATATAAAGACACACACTGACTGAAAGTGAGTGGATAGTAAAATGTATTCCATGCAAATGGAAATCAAAAGAAAGCTGGGGTGGCAATACTTATATGAGATAAAATAGAGTTTAAAGTAAAGACTGTTACAAGAGACAAAGAAAGACATTACATAATAATCAAGGGATCAATCCAAGTAAAAGATATAACAATTATAAATACATTTACACCCAACATAGGAGCACCTAAATACATAAAGCAAATATTAACAGACATAAAGGGAGAAATTGACAGTAACACAATAATAGTAGGGAACTTTAACATCCCACTTACAACAATGGACAGACCATCCAAACAAAATCAAAAAGGTAACGCTGGCCTTGAATGACACATTAGACTAGATGGACTTAATAGAAATATATAGAAGATTCTACCCCAAAGCAGCAGAATGCACATTCTTTTCAAGTGCACATGGAACATTCTTCAGGATAGATCACATGCTTGGCCACAAAACAAGACTTGGTAAATTTAAGAAAATGGAATCATATTAACCATCTTTTCTGACCACAACACTATGAGATGAGAAATCAACCACAAGAAAAAAACTGCAAAAAAACACAAACACATGGAAGCTAAACAATAAGAAGCTAAGGAACCAGTGGAACACTGAAGAAATTAAAGAGGGAATAAAAAAGTATGTGGAGACAAATGAAAACATCAATCCAAAATCTATGGGACACAGCAAAAATAGTTCTAAGAGGGAAGCTTATTGCAATAACAAGCTTACCTCAGGAAAGAAGAAAAATCTCAAAAAACAACCTAACAAGGTACCTAAAGGAGCTAGAAAAAGAATAACAACAAGAACAACAACAAAAACCCCAAAGCTAGTAGAAGGAAAGAAATCATAAAGATAAGAACAGAAATAAATGAAATAGAGACTAAGAAAACAGTATAAAAGATCAAAGAAACTAAAAGCTGGTTCTTTGAAAAGATAAACAAAATTGATAAACCTTTAGCCAGACTCATCAAGAGAAAAAGAGATTCCCAAATCAATAAAAATGGAAATGAAAAAGGTGAAGTTACAGCTGACACCACAGAAATACTAAGAATCATAAGAGACTATCTTGATGTGCAGCTAAGAGCAAATATAAGCCAATAAAATGGACCTAGAAGAAATGGACAAATTCCTAGTAATGTACAATCTCTCAAGAGTGAACCAGGAAGAAATAGAAAATGTGAACAGACTGATTACCAGTAATGAAATTGAATCAGTGATTTAAAAACTCCCAACAAACAAAAGTCCAGGAGCAGATGGCTTCACACCTGTCAGAATGACTAACATCAAAACTAACCCAAATAACATGTTGGTGAGAATTTGGAGAAAAGGGAGCTGTCTTATGCTTTTGATAGGAATGTAGATTAGTGCAGACACTGTGGAAAGCAGCATGGAGGTTTCTCAAAAAACTAAAAATAGAACTTTCCATATGACCTAGCAATTCCACTTTTGGGTATACATCAGAAGAAATGAAAGCACTAATTCAAAAAGGTATATGGACCCCAACGTTTATAGCAGCATTATTTATAACTGCCAAGGTACGGAAGCAAGCTAAGCGTCCATCAACAGATTGGGTAAATAAGATGTGGTATAGATATACAATGGAATACTACCTGGCCTTAATAAAGAATGAAATTTTGCCACTTGCAACAACATAGATGGACTTGGAGGGTATTATGCTAAGTGAAATAAATCAGAGTGAGAAAGACAAATACTGTATAGTATCACTTATATGGGGGATCTAAAAAACAAACCAGTGAGTATAACATAAAAGAAACAGACTCACAGATATAGGGAACAAACTAGTGGTTACCAGTAGGGAGAGGGAAGAGGGGGAGGGGAAAGATAAGGGTAGGGAATGAAGAGGTACAAACTGTTGTGTATAAATCAATAAGCTACAAGGATATATTATACAACACAGGGGATGTAGTCAATATTTTTTTTTTTTTTTTTTTGCAATATGTGGGCCTCTCACTGTCGTGGCCTTTCCCGTTGCCGGATGCGCAAGCTCAGCGCCCACGGCTCACGGGCCCAGCCGCTCCGCGGCATGTGGGATCCTCCCGGACCGGGGCACGAACCCGTATCCCCTGCATTGGCAGGCGGACTCTCAACCACTGCGCCACCAGGGAGGCCCTCAATATTTTATAATAACTATAAATGGAGTATAGCCTTTAAAAATTGTGAATCATTATGCTGTGCTTCTGAAATTTATATAATAATGTACATCAACTATACCTTAATAAAAAGTAAAAAAATGTTGGTGTCCAGCACCCACTGGCTGTGACAAGTCTTCTCAATTTTAATTTCCCCTCCTCTGCATTCTTTTTTTTTTTTTTTTTTTTTTTTTTTTTCTTTTCCTCATGTGTTCTTGATCTTCAGAAACAATCATCCTCATTTCTCCCTCTCTTCAGCTGCATTGGTTGGGGCTCATTTCTCCCTAGACCTTGGCAGAGGAGAATGGAGTAAATCATTTATCCGTTTATTCAGTACATGTTGAGCACTGACCTTGAGTTGTTCCAGGTGACCCATGAGGGGACAGAACACACAGATCTCCACCCTCTTGGAGCTTGTATTCAGGTAGGGCTGACAGTTAACAAAATATGTAACAATTAGCAATGTTAACAGACACATATTAGTAATAGTAGATAATAAATGGACCAAATAAAAGAAAAAAATGTGAGCAGTAAAGAGAACCAGGAATGCTGGGATTGGGTTAGGCCTCAAGGACAGAGTTAAAATGCTTTATTTTACTCATTGGATCAATTTTTAAAAAATAATTAGCAATTCACAATTATGTATTGCCTCAAAATCAAAACATTGTTTCCTTTCTGACTCATCTAAAAATTTTAAGGTGTAATAAACTCAAAATTAATGCAAATATCCTCAATATGATTTCATTCTTATTTTCTGAGGAGAAAGAAGCATATCTGTTTTCTGTGGGAAATTTCCCACTCCCACAGAGACCTGCTTCCCTATTTTACTCATTGCAGTGAGGCTAGATAATCACAAATAGAACTTGAAGAAAATTTGTATATATAGCATCAAAGGAAATAATGTGGGTGCAAACGTGCTTCAAGAAAAACCTATAAATAACTATAAAATGAAAATGCTTATTTCAATCTATAAAAAGATCTCCATATATTTATATGTATCTCTTAAAAATTCATTCAGTGGGTTTTGATATTATATATCTTTTGGAAGTTGTATTATTGTCCTATGACTGCCATAAGAAATTACCACAAATTGGGTGGCTTAAAACAACAAAATTTATTCTCTCACAATTCAGGAGGCTGTAAATCTAAAATCAGCATGCCACACTGAGGGCTCTAGGGGAGAAGGCTTCCTTGCCTCTTCCACCCTCTCGTGACTGTAGGTATTCCTTGGCTTCAGACCACATCACTCCAGTCTGCCTCCGTGTGCCTGTGTCTTCTCTCTTGTCTGTGTGTTTCTTATAAGGACACGTGTCATTGTATACTGTTTAGGCCCTACCTACCCATATAATCCAGGAATATCTTCTCAAGATCCTTAATTTAATTACACCTAAAAAGACCCTATTTCCAAAATAGCTAACATTAATAAATTCTGGCATTGGCACCTGAGCATATCTTTTGGGGGGCTAACATTCAACCCAGTACAGGGGGTTTGATTTTCATTTTTGTAATCACATTTTTATTTCAGTTGTCTTATAGCTTAAAACATTTGCCATGGTTCCTAGTTATAGCCCATCAATATATGCAATGAAAATATTTTAGAAAGTAAAATACAGAGTAAAAATGCAATTTTATAAACTACAACACACACAATCTGACAATACTGACTGGACCTTAATCATATATTTTTTGGGGAATAATTGGTTAATTTTGATGAAAACAGAAATATATCTTATATAATAGACTTGATTTTCTTCGCTACTGCCGTGAACCCTATTAGTTACTTAGACAACCCTGTGCTTCTGCATAAAGTTAAATGTTGTAGAAAATTCCAGTAGGAAGTAAAATGTCAAAGCTCTACCTTTTTTCTTTTGTGCCACAGAGGACAGAAAAGAGGAAAAAGACTGGAAAAATTTGAAGCATTGATATAAGAAAAGAGGAATGAAAAAAGAAAGAATTTTAATAAAATAAAAATGAAACATGTATACAAAACAGAAATAAAATTGAAAAATGTCATTAAAGGGACAAAGCACAAGTGGAACAGGCATTTGAAAACTCATGAATACATAGGCTGTATCTCAGATTTTCTGGTATATTCTGCTTCTCTCCTGAAATTCATATATCTGACCTAGCTGCCTCAGAGAATGCTGGGTGTTGGAAAACTCTTGCCTCTCTGGACATTACAGACCACTACACGCCTCAAGGACAATGACCTAGTAGGTACCAATGGCAAGTCAAAATGGCCATTAGTAAGAATACAGAAGACCCTCTGACAACATTCACTTACCTGCTGTTGCGCTGCTCTGAGCCGATCATTTACCTTCACGCTTAAAACTTGCCTTTCAGTGCTGCACTGAGGCCTATTTTCCTCTCTAAGTAAGCAGTAATGCGTTTGATTGAGTCTCCCTTTCTCTGAGAGTGACCAGTGTAGATTTATCTGTTTCTTCTCTTCTTTCCCCTGTGTAGAGTTGCAAAACTTTTCTGCTTCAACTACAAAACTGCACTGGGGTCCTTTGGTTCTCTCTGTTATTGAACAATAAAGAAATGTATTACCTCAATTCAGTAACAAATTAGAGACAGAAGAGCAAAAGCAAATTTGCTGATTTAAAAGTCATCACTTATCCTTGTTCTTTTTTACTTATTTCAAAAGAGAAGGAAAGTTCTCTGGCAGAAAATAGGTGATCCCAAGGGGATGGTGGGCATGTTTAATGAAACCAGCACTGTTTGATCAGTTGCTTTTGCATAATTGAGAGGAAAAGATTTGCTGTCCATCCAGCTTTTAAGATGGCTGAAAAATATCGTCATAAAAATCAACCTTTTAAACTTACATAGCCAAAGCCCTAGCATCCTACTTCATTGTCTTTATTCAATAAAGGTTTTAAAGACAAATGAAATGATCATTATTCAGTTTTCATTCTCACCTGAAATCATTTGCTGGTGGTAAAATTGGTCAATGTGACACGGATGAGTTCTAATGGAAATTGACATTAACTCACTGTGAGGCCACTAAATCAGAAGTAACCAATCAACTACGTTCTGCACCTTGAGTTTGATTTTTCCTACTTATATGTTCCGTATGATTATGATTGTCACTCTTACATTTGTCAGTGAGTACTGGGCTGGAGTTTGGTAATATGAGAATATAAAACGTGCAATACTCTGAGTGGTCAGAGAAAGCCAGTGTAACTTGATATCATATTTCTAGGAGAAATATTTTTCTGGGAGTTTGGGAGAAAGCCTGTAAGAAGATGCTCTGACCTTTGGAGGAAAAGCCCAATCCAAATTTAAGAGGGGTTATCTTGGGCTTGAAGCTCTTTGCAGATCTACTTTAAAGATTTAGCTATTTATTAGGTAATATGAGTATTACAGTTTTAATCTCTGCTGTGATTTAGAAAGGAATAAAGAAGTAGTGATCTGTTTACAGTACATATTAACTAAATGCATTCATTTGCATAACACCTCTTTAGGGATGGACTACATTATACAGAGACTTCTATATGTAGAACTGCAGGGATATTTTAGGCTTCAGTGACACTGAGGCCTTAACTCAAAGTCTTTTAGATTAGCACAACTTTTCCTGATTAAAAATTCCCATTGGTGGTGAGACGACTTCTGAGAAGCACTTTTCACCTTATGGTGCCAGCAACAGGGTAGAATAAGTTTACTTGTTTGAAAGCGAATTCCAAATAATAAGGCCTACAGTTGCTCTTAAAGATATGAAAACAATCACTTTTTGATGCTGGAGGAATTTAAATGTCCCGGAGAAAAAAAATCCACCACACAATCCCACAATTTAAAAAATATTTAAATTCCAAATTTCTAATACAAGTTCTAAGGGCAACAATGTAAAAAATGCTGATTTCATGGCAGATTTCAATTTTGACATGTTCATTAAAAAATGAAAAGTCTCCCGTTGTGGAGCACAGGCTCTGGATGCGCAGGCTCAGCGGCCATGGCTCACAGGCCCAGCCGCTCCGCGGCATGTGGGATCTTCTCGGACCAGGGCACGAACCCGTGTCCCCTGCATCGGCAGGCGGACTCTCAACCACTGCGCCACCAGGGAAGCCCCTCTTTCCTTCTTCAACAAACTTTTTAAAAACACTTCTTGCAGTCAAACTTTTACATGCTATTATCCTATGAAAATAATAGAATTAGATTGTTTTCTCTCTTTTTCTATGTCTGTTATGGAAGTTCTCTGCTCCCACTTTCCTCAACTCAGTAAAACCCAAAGCTTCAGAATAAGGAAGATATGAAAATGTCTGGCAGGTGAATAGAAGTACCAAAGAGAGTAATTCCTTGGGCTCTAGAATTCTAGTGTGAAAATGTTCCTAAGAAGGCACAAATTGTCTATACTTTTGGCTTTATGTGTAGATACCATGTATAAATGGAGAACTCCATTAGTTTGGAAGGTATATGAATAGAAATAAACATTCACTGTAGGATGATTTTTTTTTCTTACTGTGTAGCCCAAAAGATATTTAGTTGGGTTCTTCTTTAGGTGTGTAGTCTATGAATAAGGCTAAAGTTTTAATAAAGTACAACTAAAAATTACTGTTTGACTGATGCAATTAAATATAATTTTCAGCATCTGGAGTAAAAATTGTTGTTGAACCCAAGTTCATGTGCCTGACAGACAGTGAAGCCAAACAAACCAAAATGGAGTTTGGAGTAGAGAAAGGTTTATTGCAAGGGCCAAACAAGGAGAACAGGGCAGCCTATGCTCGAAAGGCCTGAACTCACCTATGGGTTTCAGGGAAGCATTTTTAAAGGCCAGGTGAGGGAGGGGAGTTGCAGGGTATGTGATCATCTCCTGCACAATTCTCTGATTGATTGATAGTGAGGTAGCAGGGCGGTGTCACAGGGGTTAACATTGATTTTCAGACTCCAGTCCGTCTGAGGGCCACGTGCTCATGGTCATCATGTAGTTAACTTCTTCCATTTGGTGGGGGCTTTGGTATCTGTAAAACAATTCAGGAAGGTGCATCAGATACTGTTATCTATGTATTTCAGAGAGGAACTAAAGATTCTGTGACTGCCATATGGCTGATTGTTTAGATTGTTACCAGTTCTCCTGGCCCAACTGCTACTTTTGTCACTACATGTTCACATCTTTTCAGTCACTGATTCTTGAGCCAGGCTTTTGTGACTCATGGGAGGCCTGGGAGGCTACAGTTTTTCCACAGACAAGAGGCAGGCAGAGGACATGAGGGGAGGGGTCTGTCCTGGGAAGGTGCCAAAGATTCCTGCTCAATTACAAAATAAAAACCTTCTTGGGAGAAAAATGAAACAGTGGTTATGAGAGTGAAAATAAAACATAAGCCATAAGAAGTTGCAACAAGGTATTGTTGGTATTATATTGCTAATATGAAGATAAGATTGTTTTCTTATATCTATCACTAACCTTGAAAAAGTACATATGAAATTCTCTATTTTGGCTAACCAAATTTTAATTTTTTGCTGTTGTTTTTTAAATTTCGGTTTATTTTTTGTTTTTGTTTTGTTTCTGCTTTTTAAACAGAAACTGTGAAATATGAGCTATGGCAACTTTACGTCTAAAATTTAGTGGGAACAAAACTTAAATTATACCTCATAAATAATATTGCTCCCCGTGTCTATTACTTTCAGTGCAACTGCTGCATGGCTAGTATGAATCTCTCAATCTAGCTCATTACTGTCCATTAGTCAAAGAGCATAACACTGCCTTAAGGCAGGTGTTTAAAATATCGCAAGGATGGTGACATTAGGGCTCAGAGCAAGCATTTGTATTTGTCAAATGATGGAGTCACCTTCCATGTCTTACTGACTGCTTGGGATTATCAGTTATTTATAGTATATGTATATTTATTTGATGTGTTTGATAAAAGTTTTGACTCTTATTTATAGGATATTCTATATTAAAGACATGTTTATAGCATCAAAATTATGTTGCTCCAAAGTGAAATAAAAATGAAGAAAATCTGCTGTGAGGAAGAATTAGAATCAGTTATATTAGACAGAATGAGGAATGAGCATTGAAAGGGAATCTAAAATCAAAGAAAACAAGAAAGAAATGAGAAGACCATGCAAAATGAAAGAAAAGGAGACGATTTTGGCCATAAATGCCTTGGTCAGGAATTTAGAGTTTTCTAGCAACATGATTTATAAACAAATGCCCAAAGTTTAAATAGATGGATAATTTTGAGAACATAAAGAAAATAAATTCAGAGAAATTCAAATTAAAAATATGTATGTGAATATGGAGACAATGAGAGAAAACTGAGAAACCATACCTCCTTCTCCCTCATTCAGATCTACTCTTTCAAGGCATGATCCTTGGAAGGATTTGAAGGTGATGTGCAACCTGTGAATGAGTCTGTGTACTCAGAAACATTCAAAGTATGCTTTCCAGTGTTGTAGAATTCAAGGTGGGTCCTAGAGAGAAACTTGCAGTCATTTTGTCTTGTCTTACCTCAGTAAGACAAAATTTCATAAAACAACATTCAGAGACATTCCTGAATAAGTTAAATTGAGCACATGCAATTGTGCTTTCATTTTCTACTTTTTGTTTTTCTACTGAGAAAACAAAGTCCATTTGGCCTTGTCCGTTTTCAGGAATAAAAACATTGCAATTTTTCACCTCTGCTTCTGACTGTAATCTGCTGCCCCACCTACAAGTGTGGGGTGTGAAAGTGAGAAATGAGGAGTATGTTGAAAAACACCAATGACAAGACAAGGGGTAAAAGTGTTTTTTTTTTTTGTGGTACGCGGGCCTCTCACTGCTGTGGCTTCTCCCGTTGCGGAACACAGGCCCCGGGCGCGCAGGCCCAGCGGCCATGGCCCATGGGCCCAGCCGCTCCGTGGCATGTGGGATCCTCCTGGACCGGGGCACGAACCCGTGTCCCCTGCATCAGCAGGTGGACTCCCAACCACTGCGCCACCAGGGAAGCCCGGAGTAAAAATTTTAACTGGCCTGGAATAGGCAGTGACCAGTCAAAACAGGATGGTGCACAGGTGCATTGGAAGACCTGTATGAGTGCTTATCAGAAGAAAATCAGTTCTGAAATTGTCAACAAGACCACTGAGTTGTGAAAAGCTGAGAGAGATTCATGAATACAGTTACAGTGTTCTCATATAATTTGCCTTAACTCTTATAATTCCTGAGTAAAACCATCTTTGTGTTCTTTCTCATCAGCCTGCCTCCCCTGTTGAATCAAAATAGTAACGGGTACAAAGTAGTATAAAATTTGCATCATTTATATGTTGATGCGATTTTACACTTGAACTGGGTTATATTCACTTGGTGGCCTGTGCACAAAAATCTGAAAGGCCAGAAAAACATCAATAAGAGGAGGAGTGGGCAACTTCCCTGAGTAAAAGCCAAAACCTATGACTGTCCTGCTGAGGTCAGTGTCTCTTCTCTTGGGAAGCAATACATTTTCATGGTTAAGAGTATGAACTATGAAACTAG
Source organism: Lipotes vexillifer (assembly GCF_000442215.2). Classification (NCBI taxonomy): domain Eukaryota; kingdom Metazoa; phylum Chordata; class Mammalia; order Artiodactyla; family Lipotidae; genus Lipotes; species Lipotes vexillifer. The sequence goes on along the minus strand of NW_006778096.1, from coordinate 688,209 downwards.
AATGTCTGTATTTCAATCTGCCAATCTGTGTTGACCTTGGCAAGCTATGTAAATAGTGTGCACCTCAGTTTCCTCATCTGTAAAATGGGAAATACTCTGTTACCTACTCCGTAGGGTTTTGGGGAGAATTAACTAAGTACATATGTAAACAGTTATAAAAGTGCCTGGTACATACTATACACATGAGTCACTATTGTATTAGTAGTGATAGAGGTCTAGAGTCTATTTCCCCTGTGTTTTCTCCCTAAGTCTCTCTGTTCTAGCTTTATTCTCCACTTTTAGTTGTGATGAAAATATTCTCACCTGTGGACTGGCCGTCTCCAACTCCTGTCACCCTTAGCCTGAGCTTTTCTAGAAATTAGGGAAGGGCAGAAAACCGACATATGTTCTATTAAATATTTTTTAGGAAAAGGAGTTCAACAGGTAGAGGACTCATGGGAGACATCTCAGTTCTGGGACATTCTGGGGACAAACAGTAAAAAAAACAGGTGAAGTTGGATATTGTTAGAGTATATATGTGTATATATAGAGTGAGTGTATCCATTAAAATGAAATTAAACTGCCCATAGAATGAGGAAAATTATCAATGGCAGAGTTTATTTTAGAAACTGTAAAACTAAAATAACAAAAGAAAACTAGAAACAACCTAGTTTTTTAAAAAATAATTTTCGTAGAATTTTTATATCTATTTTGATTACATTATGACTCAAAAGTTTGTGTCATGCTGTCTTTAATGTAACTTGGTTAATAAGACACAGGCTGTCATGAATGTTTGATTTTTTTATTCGTAGCACACCTTTCATGAAATGAGACTGTTTACTGTGTTGGTCTTTATGTTACCAGGGTGTTTCCAATTTCCACCCAAAAGCACATAACACCCAGAATGACTCGTCCTGTTACTTCTTTTAGAGACTGGTTTCCTACTTTGGCAGGAAATATAGTCAAATCCATATGACACTGGAATATATTTGAAGAAAGTTATTTTTGAAAGAGGAGGCATATGACTTAGTAAAATTTTCTCTCTTTCTAAGATTCCACTCCATCTCCTTACAAGGCTACATTGCTGTTTATTTTATATTCTCCTTTTTTTGGTTTCTTTTCTTCTGCTTCCCCTTTAATATTAATGTTCTTTTAGATGGCCCAGTACTTCTTATTTTATTACATACACTTCGTATGTGTTACCTCATTCAACAATGCTCCCACTCTCCTTATGTTAATGAAATAGACTAGTGCTTTCTGAAGAGTCATTCCAAGATATTTGAAATGTACCAAAAAGACTTTGAGTCATTTTTATGGGAAACAGAAGGTTGATAAATCCATAGCAATAGAGACTCAAATATATGAGTAAACTCCTGAACGCCGAAATAGTATGAGGAAATTCAAACGACTAGTTATGGAAAATCTTGAAAATAGTTTTCCTATTATTGGTAGAAATAGGTTTTTTAAAAATCAGTTTATGATGAGTTCTCCAGTTGAGTCATTTTATTTAAAAATCTTTAGTCTGTGATGAATAGAATTTTAGTGTATTTAAATTTCAAGAACCACCTAATCTGCATCAATGGCTAAAGATATTTGAGGTAAAAGAGAAAATGAGAATTTTATTACCAAAAAAAAAAATGAAAATGTAAAGGAGAGGGAGCGGTATGGGAAAACTTAGTGAAACTGCAGAGGAAGGCCAAAAGATGCTCTCAGAAGCGTCATGCTGTTAAATAAAGTATTACTCTAAAGTTGATTCAGCTTGATGGGGAGTGTGTGAAGAGTAATTTGAATGGGTAGATGACATACGGCTTCTAATTGATTCGTAAAGACATATATCTGCTATCCCTTAATTATCTCTTAACAACTAAGCAGGTTAAAGAGATAGAGTCAATCATCAGAGATAATGCTACAGGATGAAAGCAGTACAGAGGAGGACCTTTCTCTGCCAACTGTCCTGAGGTCCTAGACATGTTAGTAATCCATGGGAGTATCTACATGTGATTTAGAAAGACTTATGCCTAAAGTTTGGGGATGCACCAAACTCAGCAGCAGTTAAGAATATTTTAAGATATACCCGATTACATCTAGGCATATGGTTCTTATCTATTATTGTAGAGGCATATGAATGTTGATACCACCACTGAACATTTTTTCAACTTGAATAAGTTGTTTTGTGCTTGGGAAAGCAATCCAAGACCCTAAATAACTTCCCTAAACATGGCTGACTCTACACAGGCAAGCCTATTTACAAAATGTCCTGATTTTACATGTGAGCTTCAGTAAAGAAACATGTATTAACAATGACAATGGAATGGAATGGGAAATAGAAATAGTATTCATGAAGATAAATAAAGAAAATAGGGTTTTTAAAATAATTCTTCCCCCATCCAAGTCCTAATATTCCCTGCCATTTTAATTGTCAACTAGTAAAATATGTACGCTTTGAGGCATATAGTCAAGAAACTTCCCATGTATACTGGTTGCAAAATATATTTTTGAGAACCACTGGAAAGGGTCCAGTTCCCCAACACTAATCATCTAAGAAATTGTGCAAATAACCATTTTCTTTGTAAATATGAACCAGGGAGAGATTGAACATGCATTTATTTTAGTGTGTGTGTAGTCTACACATTCAGTCACCTCATGTATTTTAAAGCTTTCTAGGTATAAGTATTATATTCTTAAGGATATAAGAACATAAGAATATAAGTGTAATAACATATAACACCTAAAAGAGGAGTCTGGACTCAAATGCACATACCTAGGATATGGTGTAAAATGTATATAAGAAGCTTTATAATTAATTGAAGTAGATAGAGTTAGCAAAAGTTTTGAATCAAAACTTAACAGTGAAGGGCATTTATTTAGCCCAATAAAAGATTCTAGACAAAGGAATAGAATAAACAAAGGCATAGTGGAAAGTGGATGGATGGATGGATGGATGAATAGATGGATGGATCAATGAATGAATATATAGGGAATTTTAACTTTATTTAATAGAAAATCAACACCATTGAAAATGTTTAAGTAAGGAGAAAGTACGAATGGGTATGGGATGCTGTGGAGTGAACAGCATGTTCAGAGATGTTCTTCAGAAGCATAAATATATGCACAGCCTAAAATGAATCAAATAGAGAGAAGAAAGTGAAATAGTGTTCCAACATTTTTGACTAGGTTAGTTGGAAAAGGAGAAAGACTTTTTTTTTTTTTTTAAATTTTATTTATTTATTTATGGTTGTGTTGGGTCTTCGTTTCTGTGCAAGGGCTTTCTCCAGTTGTGGCAAGTGGGGGCCACTCCTCATCGCGGTGCGCGGGCCTCTCACTATCTCGGCCTCTCTTGTTGCGGAGCACAGGCTCCAGACGCGCAGGCTCAGTAATTATGGCTCACGGGGCTAGTTGCTCCGCGGCATGTGGGATCCTCCCAGACCAGGGCTCGAACCTGTGTCCCCTGCATTGGCAGGTGGACTCTCAACCACTGCGCCACCAGGGAAGCCCCGAGAAAGACTTTTAAAAGAAATGTTGAGAATTACTAAAGATATGGATTTAGAAATCATCTCCATATTTGTAATATCAGAAGCAGTGGGAGGTAATCAGATCATTTACGATAAAATTAACTGCCATTTATTAAACCTTTATTATGTTCCACTTTGCTTAGTGCTTTACATCTTATTTTATTAATTCTCACAGCTCTTTGAAGCAGGTATTATCATTCACAACCCTCCTCCACTTACAGAGGTAGAAGTGGTGCTCCAGAAACCAAATGACTCGTTAAAATTTACGCAGTGTGTAGGTGGTAGGCTGGAGATTTGAACATGTCTGCCTGGGGCAAGACTTGAATTCTTTTTGCTACTGCTGTTTGCTTCTCTCTCAAGACAAATAGTTTAGCAAAGATAAAGGAACAAGGCAAAACCATGGGGAGTCTTCACGTTTAAGTGGGAGGCAGGGGTTTAGATGGAATAGAAAAGAGGCAATTTAAAGTTAAAGATCTAGTCAGAGAAATGAGAAAAGAATCACATGTTTTATCCGTCATTCCATGGGAGGAGAGAGAGAAGCTATTTGGGGCAGTGGGGTGGTAAGGGGAGTAATCACAGAAAGGCCGCGAGATACAGGTGAAGTGAGAGAAAAGTCCATAGGTGTGTACATGTAGGGTTTTTTTTTTCCTTGCGGGGCGGGGGGTTAGTTTTAGAAGCATTAACATGGTTATTATGAAAGCAGCCATTTCCAAATGCCCTGATGTGTTATCATAGGGTCATTAGAAACCTGTTGAAGTTTTATCACTTTCAAAGAAGGTTTTTAGTTATACAAATGCCAATTTTAACCTTTCCTAATAGAACAAACCAGAAAGAGATGGACTGCAACAAAGTATGGACAATATGGTATTGAAATCTTGACTATGATGACGTTTAAAAGCAGAAAAACTATAATGAACATTTTACAACTTCAACAGGTGGTTTTGTTATTTTCAAGTGAGAAACCTAAGATTCTAAATAATTTCTCCAAAAACGGCTAACTTTGCACAGCAAGCTTATTTATAAAACGGTCGGTTCTGAAATGTGTACTCCAATGAAAACATGCACACACATACACATTTTAAAAACTATGATAAATCTCTAAGTTTTCCTGATATTCTAAATAGTCATGGCATTATCAAAAGCTGAGGCTGTGCTGAAATTATGGCTGGTTTGTGTAATCTGTAGTACTCTTGCCTTATCTTCCAAACTGATGTGGAGAGTTTGAACTGACAACTAAAAAATGTCATTTGCCACCTGGTTCTACCAGGATTTGGTCACTAGCCACTGCAGTCACTGACCTTTAACTCACCCTGAAAGGAGTTCAGGGTGGAGATCAGGAATGAGGCACTCTGTGCTCTGGTAAAACTGGCAGATTGGGCCTTCAGATAGATATTTTCAGGAGACAGTTTTATGAATCTGGAATCTTGCACCTTCCTATACTTAGAAAAGCACTAAAACCATTAACTAAGATATCTGTTCCTTGTGACCAGCAGCAGCCCTCTATGGAGATAACTGCTTGGTTGGTACCTTTTGGCAAAGTACCCCCTTTGTCAAAATCACATATATGCCTCTTCTGAGCAGTTCCTCAGAGCTATTTGAGAGGCTGTCTTCTGGAGCATAGACTTTAGTAAGTCTACAGATAAAACTGAAACTCACAGCTCTTGCTATGTGTGTTTTTATTTCAGTCCACAAGACCCAAACAACAGATGGATTGTAACAATGATAGCAACCATGCAGTCTTAGAGAAGATCTGGGCTTGACGCTTTGCTTTTTTCTTTACTAGCTAGTGACTGTGGGCACCCGCTTAAATTCTCCTTTGCCCAGTTGCTTCATTTATAAAATTGGAATGATATTCCCTATACTGGAATGGAGTTGTGTGTTAATATTTGTGAAAATGCTGTGTAAACTGGGAAGTATTTTAAAAATCCAAGCTTTTGTTATTGGTTCGGCAAACCACTTTCTTTCTGCTTTTTTTGGTTGTTGTCTGTGTAATCAAACCTTGGTCTTAGAGTAAATATTTGGTAAAACAAGACCAACTATGAGAAAGTCCTTTTCCAGGCCTTAATTTTATTTTGCATATGTAATAGACAAAATTTCCACCAAAGGAAAAATAGGTCAGTTGGAGAACATAGATTTTTATTGAAGCAATAATACATTATAGGAAAAAATAAAACTTCAGGGTTATGGGATCATTTTTCATTCTCAATTGAGTTTTAATTTAAAGGTTTGTGTGTTACTTTTTGATTATTTTCTGAATCAGCTACTCAAATAATAAGACTAAATTGGACACATTACCCAAAGTTATAAATAAAGAGCATCATTTAATGTGAATTTTCTTCTAAATTATGCATGAATTATATAAAATTAAAAAAAAAACCCTTACTCCAATCAATGTTTTTCTTATGTCAGGGAAAGAAAGAAGCCCTTGTAAAGTGCACCTAGCATTTTACAATTTCCTTCTGGCTCCTTGACACTTGTGTTGCTGTTAATGTTGCCATTGAATATTTCTCCTCTGTGAAATGCAGATGGGAAATTTCATTGCTTGACATTCTATAACACCCTACTAAAGACAGTACACTTAATCATGGTATTTTGCAGATTAGATAAGGCTTCATCCTTGCTTTCTCTTTTCCTCCAGCAATTTAATATTGTGGTTGGCTTGCATACTTGTAATTAAAAAGTGACTTATGAAAGTGCACTACAAACAAGACACCTGCACCCCTTAGCATCCAGGGCTGGTGACTAGATGCAATAATAATACATACAATGTCAAAATGATATGATTGTTCCAATGATTGCTCCTGTTTTTCTTGTAAAAGACTGGTTAACATGCAGTTATGTTTGATATTCCAAGAAAAGTAGTACCTAGAGCAGAAGAAGGGTGAATCAGCATTAATGTGCTCTGCAGCTTAAAGATGATGGGTCAAAAAGTATATCCTTTCTGTACTTATATCTACACTTACCTCTCTGCATATGTTGCTATTTTGTTTATGTGGCCTTTTAAGGTAAACTATTTCTCTTAATAAATTTGGTTTCTTATATACTATGGAAGTGCACTGAACTCCAAAGTAGTGACTCTTCTTTAGTGAGAATCGTATAGCAAATGCCAGAGCTGTCCTGAGTCAGTATTGTTGATTAGGTAAAGTTTGTCTTCAGTATATTCAACGCGCCATACAAGATTCCCAGCTTCGTGGACTTCATACTCAGGAAGTAAAATTTCTTACCATCTCTCTTTTTGTCTCTTTGTCTCTCTCTCTGTTTCACTTTATGCAGTCAGATGTGTATAAAATTTATTACAACCTGCAAACAATTACTGCACACCTGTACCTCTGCCAGGCATGGATAGGATACTGGGGGTAAGTGATAACAACAGTGGGGAAACAAACATGTGAGAGATGGGGATGTTCTGATAGCTAGGAAATAACACAATCTATTAGGACCTAGAAAGGACAGGATGAACTCTTTTTTCTTTTATTAACATCTTTACTGGAGTATAATTGTTTTACAATGGTGTGTTAGCTTCTGCTGTATAACAAAGTGAATCAGCTATACATATATCCCCGTATCTCCTCCCTCTTGCATCTCCCTCCCACCCTCCCTATCCCACCCCGCGAGGTGGTCATAAAGCACCGAGGTGATGTCCCTGTGCTATGCGGCTGCTTCCCACTAGCTATCTATTTTACATTTGGTAAATATATATATATATATGGTAAATATATATATTTGGTAAAAATATATATGTCCATGCCACTCTCTCACTTTGTCCCACCTTACCCTTCCCACTCCCCGTGTCCTCAAATCCAAACTCTACGTCTGCGTCTTTATGCCTGTCCTGCCCATAGGTTCTACAGAGCCATTTTTTTCTTTTTTTAGATTCCATATATATGTGTTAGCATATGGTATTTGTTTTTCTCTTTATGACTTACTTCACTCTGTATGACAGACTCTAGGTCCATCCACCTCACTACAAATAACTCAATTTTGTTTCTTTTTATGGCTGAGTAATATTCCACTGTATATATGTGCCACATCTTCTTTATCCATTCATCTGTCGATGGACACTTAGGTTGCTTCCATGTCCTGGCTATTGTAAATAGAGATGCAATGAATATTGTGGTACATGACTCTTTGAATTATGGTTTTCTCAGGTTATATGCCCAGTAGTGAGATTGCTGGGTCATATGGTAGTTCTATTTTTACTTTTTTAAGAAACTTCCATACTGTTCTCCATAGTGGCTGTATCAATTCACATTCCCACTAACAGTGCAAGAGGGTTCCCTTTTCTCCACACTCTCTCCAGCATTTATTGTTTGTAGAATTTTGATGATGGCGATTCTGACTGGTGTGAGGTGAAACCTCATTGTAGTTTTGATTTGCATTTCTCTAATGATTAGTAATGTTGAGCATCCTTTCATGTGTTTGTTGGCAATCTGTATATCTTCTTTGGAGAAATGTCTATTTAGGTCTTCTGCCCATTTTTGGATTGGGTTATTTGTTTTTTGGATATTGAGCTGCATGAGCTGCTTATAAATTTTGGAGATTAAACCTTTGTCAGTTGCTTCATTTGCAAATATTTTCTCCCATTCTGAGGGTTGTCTTTTCTTCTTGTTTATGGTTTCCTTTGCAGTGCAAAAGCTTTTAAGTTTCATTAGGTCCCATTTGTTTATTTTTGTTTTTATTTCCATTTCTCTAGGAGGTGGGTTGAAAAGGAACTTGCTGTGATTTATGTGGCAGCGTGTTCTGCCTATGTTTTCCTCTAAAACTTTTATAGTCTACATTTAGGTCTTTAATCCATTTTGAGTTTATTTTTGTGTGTGCTGTTAGGGAGTGTTCTAATTTCATTCTTTTACATGTAGCTGTCCAGTTTTACCAGCACCACTTATTGAAGAGGCTGTCTTTTCTCCATAGTATATTCTTGCCTCCTTTATCAAAAATAAGGTGACCCTATGTGCATGGGGTTATCTCTGGGCTTTCTATCCTGTTCCATTGATCTATATTTCTGTTTTTGTGCCAGTACCATACTGTCTTGATTGCTGTAACTTTGTAGTATAGCCTGAAGTCAGGAAGCCTGATTCCTCCAGATCTGTTTTTCTTTCTCAAGATTGCTTTTGATATTTGGGGTCTTTTGTGTTTCCATACAAATTGTGAAATTTTTATTCCAGTTCTGTGAAAAATGCCATTGGTAGTTTGATAGGGATTGCATTGGATCTGTAGATTGCTTTGGGTAGTATTGTCATTTTCACAATGTTGATTCCTCCAATCCAAGAACATGGTATATCCCTCCATCTGTTTGTATCATCTTTAATTTCTTTACTCAGTGTCTTATAGGTTTCTGCATACAAGTCCTTAGTCTCCTTATGTAGGTTTATTCCCGGCTCTTTTATTCTGTTTGTTGTAATGGTAAATGGGAGTGTTTCCTTAATTCCAATTTCAGGTTTTTCATCATTAATGTATAGGAATGCAAGAGATTTCTGTGCATTAATTTTGTATCCTGCTACTTTACCAAATTCATTGATTAGCTCTAGTAGTTTTCTGGTAGCATCTTTAGGATTCTCTATGTATAGTATCATGTCATCTGCAAACAGTGACAGCTTTACTTCTTCTTTTCCGATTTGGATTCCTTTTATTTCCTTTTCTTCTCTGATTGCTGTGGCTAAAACTTCCAAAACTATGTTGCATAATAGTGGTGAGAGTGGGCAACCTTGTCTTGTTCCTGATCTTAATGGAAATGGTTTCAGTTTTTCACCATTGAGAATGATGTTGGCTGTGGGTTTGTCATATATAGCCTTTATTATGTTGAGATAAGTTCCCTGTATACCTTCTTTCTGGAGGGTTTTTATCTTAAATGGATGTTGAATTTTGTTGAAAGCTTTTTCTGCATCTATTGAGATGATCATATAGTTTTTATTCTTCAGTTTGTTAGTGTGGTGTATCACATTGATTGATTTGCATATATTGAAAAATCCTTGCATTCCTGGGATGAACCCCACTTGATCATGGAGTATGATCCTTTTAGTGTGCTTTTGGATTCTCTTTGCTAGTATTTTGCTGAGGTTTTTTGCATGTTTGTTCATCAGTGATATTGGCCTGTAGTTTTCTTTCTTTGTGACGTGTTTGTCGGGTTTTGATATTAAGATGATGGTGGCCTTGTAGAATGAGTTTCACAGTGTTCCTCCCTCTGCTGTATTTTGGAAGAGTTTGAGAAGGATAGGTGTTAGCTCTTCTCTAAATGTTTGATAGAATTCGCCTGTGAAGCCATCTGGTCCTGGGCTTTTGTTTGTTGGAAGATTTTTAATCACAGTCTCAATTTCAGTGCTTGTGACTGGTCTGTTTATATTTGCTCTTTCTTCCTGGTTCAGTCTCGGAAGGTTGTGCTTTTCTAAGGATTTGTCCATTTCTTCCAGGTTGTCCATTTTATTGGCATAGAGTTGCTTGTAGTAGTCTCTTAGGATGCTTTGTCTTTCTGCAGTGTCCATTGTAACTTCTCCTTTTTCATTTCTGATTCTATTGATTTGAGTCTTCTCCCTTTTTTTCCCGGATGAGTCTGGCTAATGGTTTATCAATTTTGTTTATCTTCTCAAAGAACCAGCTTTTAGTTTTATTGATCTTTGCTATCGTTTCCTTCATTTCTTTTTCATTTATTTCTGATCTGATCTTTTTGATTTCTTTCCTTCAGCTAACTTTGTGGGGTTTTTTCTTCTTTCTCTAATTGTTTTAGGTGTAAGGTTGGGTTGTTTATCTGAGATGTTTCTTGTTTCTTAAGGTAGGATCGTATTGCTATAAACTTCCTTGTTAGAACTGCTTTTGCTGCATTCCATAGGTTTTGGGTCGTCGTGTTTTCATTGTCATTTGTTTCTAGGTATTTTTTGATTTCTTCTTTGATTTCTTCAGTGATCTCTTGGTTATTAAGTGGTGTACACTGTTTAGCCTCCATGTGTTTGTATTTTTTACAGATTTTACCTGTGATTGATATCTAGTCTCATAGCGTTGTGGTTGGAAAAGATACTTAATACAATTTCAATTTTCTTAAATTCATCAAGTCTTGATTTGCGACCAAAGATATGATCTATCCTGGAGAATGTTCCATGAGCACTTGAGAAGAAAGTGTATTCTGTTGTTTTTGGTTGGAATGTCCTATAAATATCAATTAAGTCCATCTTGTTTAATGTATCATTTAAAGCTTGTGTTTCCTTCTTTATTTTCATTTTGAATGATCTGTCCATTGGTTAAAGTGGGGTATTAAAGTCCCCTACTATGATTGTGTTACTTTCGATTTCCCCTTTTATGGCTGTTAGCATTTGTCTTATGTATTGAGGTGCTCTATGTTGGGTGCATAAATATTTACCATTGTCATATCTTCCTTCTTCTTGGATTGATCCCTTAATCATTATGTAGTATCCTTCTTTGTCTCTTGTGATAGACTTTATTTTAACGTCTATTTTGTCTGATATGAGAAATGTTACTCCAGCTTTCTTTTGATTTCCGTTTGCATGGAGTATCTTTTCCATCCCCTTGCTTTCAGTCTGTCTGTGTCCCTAGGTCTGAATTGGGTCTCTTGTAGACAGCATATATACAGATCTTGTTTTTATATCCATTCAGCCAGTCTTTGTCTTTTGGTTGGAGCATTTAATCCATTTACATTTAAGGTAAGTATCAATATGTCTGTTTCTATTACCATTTTCTTAATTGTTTGGGGCTTGTTATTGTAGGTCTTTTCCTTTGCTTGTGTTTCCTGCCTAGAGAAATTCCTTTAGCATTTGTGGTAAAGCTGGTTTGGTGGTGCTGAATTCTCTTAGCTTTTGCTTGTCTGTGAAGGTTTTAGTTTCTGCATCAAATCTGAATGATATCTTTGCTGGGCAGGGTAATCTTGGTTGTAGGTTTTTCTGTTTCATCACTTTAAATACGTCCTTCCACTCCCTTCTGGCTTGCAGAGTTTGTGCTGAATTTTTGGAGTAAATTCATATAAGTATCTTAAGGAGTATTTTCAAATTAAACTCTAGTATTATAATCAAAGTCCTTGCTAAACAGTAACAAAAAGTAATAGGTATGTCTAATACATTTCATAGGTTATTAAAAAACTAAGTTTCCATTCTGCTTTGCAATGTGGTGTTCAGTTAGAGCAGATGTAAAGAAGTTGTAACATGTAGTGTGACTTCCAATTGCTAAGTTAGGACAAAGGATACAGGCTTCTATCTGTTTTCAGTGTGTGGTTCTGGCATTTAAACCTAATAGGTAGAGTTGACCAAAGATAGAAACAGGTTGCAACATTCTACAAATGGTCTATAAAAGTGCTTCCAATTTTAGAGAAGGGGGTGAAGCACAGGAATTAAAAATATGAAGAAGTAGTGAAAACTTGAGAAAGACTAGCTAGCTGATTTTCCATGTTAATCCTGATTCTAAGCCGTCAGTTTTGAGTGTTTGGCGAAGCTTGGGTGACTGTAATATCTAGATACTAAACTGGAACACCCTTCCAGGGTTAAAGGGAGCACTATTAGTAATTGCACCAGGACAAGAGTAATAAACAGGAAATGACCCTGGGTAAATCGGAACAGATGGTCACTCTAAATAACTCCACTTTTAGGACCAGGCCCAATGTCAAGCCTTATGACATTGGCTTTTCTATCTCCTTTTCTTATTGTCCTTTCCGCCTCCCCTCAGTGATGGTAGAGACCATTTTTATGTGAAGCACACCTCTAATGCCCTGGGGAGGGAGAGAATAATGAGCTAAGACTGTAGTGCCTGGCTGGTCTTCTCCTTCATACTTCAGGAGACACTGGCCTCTGCTTTTACCACTATGTCTTCAAGCATGGAATTCTCTACATTTTTCCACAGCCGAGCTAATAGCAGCAATTCTTGTTTTTATATTTAACTAACTACATTGAGGTATAATTTACTTACAATTAAATACTATCATTTTAAGTTTATAGTTTTGTGAGTTTTGACATGTACACTCACATGTGTATATACTCACCACTGCCAAGATACAGAACATTTCCAACATCTCAGAAACTTCATTCATCTTCTTTGCCCTCCTTTTCTGTTTTCTAAAGCTCACATTAGTTTGCTCTTCTAGACTTTCATATAAATGTACTCCTTTGATTTGGCTTCTTTTGTTTGGCATAATGATTTTGGATTCATCCATGATGTTGCCAGTATCACTAATTCACTCTGCATTATTGCTCACTGTCATTGAGTTGCATGGATATACCATGATATGTTTATCCCTTCACTAGTAGCTAGACATCTGGTTTGTTTCGAGTTTGGGGCTTTAATTATGAATAAACTTACTATTAAGATTCATACACAGGTCTTTATGTGGATATCTGTTTTAATTTATCTTGGTTTAATAGTTTGAAATAGAATTTTGGGGTCGTATGGTGTAAGAAACTGCCAAATTGTTATCAAAAGGGGCTGTACAATTTTATATTCCCACCATCAAAGTATAAATGTTCCTGTTACTCCACAACCTTACCAGCACTTCCTGTCATCAGTCTTTTTAATTTTAACCATCCCTGTAGCTGTATAGTGGTATTTCATTGGTTTATTTTCCCCTTAATATTTATTTATTTATTTATTTATTTGGTTGTGCTGAGTCTTAGTTGCGGCAGGCAGGCTCCTTAGTTGTGGCTCGCTGGCTCCTTACTTGTGTAACATGGGCTCTTTAGTTGTGGCACGTGAACTCTTAGTTGTGGCATGCATGTGGGATCTAGTTCCCTGACCAGAGATCAAACCCAGTTCCCCTGAATTGGGAGCGAAGAGTCTTATCCACTGCACCACCAGGGAAGTCCCTCACTGTTTTAATTAACATTTTTCTGATGACTAATGATGGTGAATATCTTTACTTATGCTTATTTTGCATATTATCTTTTGCAAAGTCTGTTCAAAACCTATGTTCATTTTGCTAAAAATTTTATTATAAAAATTTTCTAATATACAGCAAATTTTAAAGAATGTTACAGTTAATATGTATATATCCAACACAACCTATCACTTCAGGGCAGGTTTTTAAAACATCATTTATCTATTAATTTGTCCTTACTTCTATCTGTCCATCAGTAAATATTATTATTACTTTTTTGTTTCAGAGTAAATTGCCAATAATGGTATGTTTTCCCCTCAAATACCAGAATGTGAAATTCATTAACTGGATTTTAGCATGCTCACAGTTTAGATGTGATTTTTGTAAGAAAATTGCATATACTTCTGTAACACAGCCATATCAATATATAGAATGTTGCCAGAATATTCTTTTAGGTCATTTAATCCTAATTGCAATCACCTTTCTGATTTTTTAAAATCATAGATTAGTTTTTTGTGTCCTGGGATATTATTTTTTAATTATGGATCAAAATATTTTATATTTTATCTTTAGCTATTTAAGATATTTTAAAATATAAAATATTTTATATTTTATCTTTATCTTTTAAAATATTTTAAAATTCTTTTAATATTTTAATTTTATCTTTAGCTTTTTTCCTCCACATATTTTTTTGAGATTTATTCATGTTTTTATATTAGCTCCTTTTTATTAGTGAGTGGCATTCCATTGAATATTTATCAATTCTCCTACTGATGTTTTTTTTCCCTGCTTGAGTCTTTTAGGAATAAAACTGCAGTAAACATTCTTATACAATGTTTTTTGTGAACACACATTGTCATTTCTCTTAAGTAAATTCCCAGGAGTGGGATTGTTGGATGATAGGATAATTTAACATTTAGTTTTACAAGAAACTGTCATAAAATTCCCAGTACTGTTGTACCAGTTTACATTTGCACCAACAGTGTATGAGAGCTCCAGTTTCTCCACATCCTTGCCAACACTGAAGTTGTTGGTCTCTTTATTTTTAGTCACTCTGAGGTATGTGGAGTGGTATCTTACTGTAGTTTTAATTTGCTTTTCCTTGATGACGTTGGGCACTTTTTCATGCAGTTATTGGACATTTGTGCATCATTTTTTATGAAATGTTACTTCAAATCCTTTCCGTATTACAAGTTGGTTGCTTATATTTATTATTGACTTGTTCTTTATCTCAGTCTGTGACTTGTCTTTCTTTGCCTTATGGTGCCTCTTACAAACTAGACATCACTGACTTTTCCCTGTGCAGTAGAAAACTTGAGATTTCAGCCAAACCAATACCCAGTCTATTCTCACATATTATTGGTAAATCTGGTTATGTAAGCTTATTTGTACTATCTAATGATGACAAAGAAATTATGCTTAATGTAATCTTTTTTTCTAATTTGTGGAACAGTTACTGAAGGAAAAGACAAACACTAGGAGATATAACTTTTGATTTATCACTGAGTGTTGCATCATTCAGAGTGATTTGCTATAGCTTAATAAAAAGAGTAAAGAATATTAATGATTATTGAACTTGAGCTTTCTGATCCAATGAAAACATGTTAGATTTATACCCCATTAAAACTCTTGGACAGGGCATGCAGGGCATTTATTTTTTTTCTTTAAAGAAATAAAAATAAACCTTCATAGATTCATGTTTTCTACTGTGTCTGTTATATTAGCCATGTGTGAATTGATCCACCTGAATCTCACTTCAGCAGATAAGTATGTATATATATATGTTAGTATTATATAGATATATAGTATATGTAAAATGGTATTATATAGGTATCTCTCTGTCTATCTCTCTGTCTATCTAACATGCTTGGCCATGCCCTTGAAGTCATCATTGGGCTTTTTTGTCAAAAGGTCATAGGCAGTGTAGGAGTCTGGTTCTGGCCTAAGGAGTTCTTTAGTAAATGTGATTATTCCAAAGTTTCTAGGCTTACAGTTTTTTAGGAGAAAGAATAACTCAGGGAAAATATTGCACTGGCATTGAATAAGAAGGCCAAATATTCCAACCCAAATGTTCAGATGTCTCTAGTTGTTTATTTTCCTTGGTGCGCCCAAGCATCACGGTCCATGGAAAACCTTTATCTGAATATTCTTGGGTACTTCGCTGAAATATAGATTCATTTACCACACTCAGACTCTGAGTCAGAATCTCTGGGTAGAGATGCTAGTATCTGTATTTTCTAGCAAGGAGTACCTATAATTTTATAGTCTGCTAGATATAAAAGATTTTGCTCAATTCTTAATCCTAGCCAAACAGCATCATGAAGAGGTTAGAGGTTTACTTGGCATGAGGTATCTTGGCTAAGGTTAAGGTTTTCCAGTTGCTAGAAAGGTTAAGGTTTTCCAGTTGCTAGAAAGGTGTAGGTGTTGGTGGGATGGAGGAAGCTCATTTAAGGGCAGAAAAATCATTAGCTGATCTATAGGCTTAATCATGTTTTCTCTGAAGGAACTGAGGAGGCTGTTCAGGGATAGCCTTTATCTTTCCTAAGATAGAGGTGGATCACATATTGTTCCTAAAGGAAAGAAATATCTTTGTAGAGTAGTCAGAAATAAGAGAGATATGAGCACATGTGCCCTTTAATTTTGTATCAGTCAGATCTATTCATAAAACAGAAAATATTCTTTTTATGTAAATCTCAGATAATTTAAGACAAATGATTTAAAAAATAAGAAACTGGGCAGGACAATAGGACAACTAAGATAGTCACAGCAGAAGGACACTGTAAATCCTAAATTAGAGGGACAAAGAAGGGAGATGATATTAACAGAGCCTAAGTGTTTGAAGTCACTCAGAAGAAGCAGAAATAGTGGTGGGTCTTCCCAGTAGGAGCTGCAGCCATTGAAAAAACATAGACACGCCCAAAGACACTTCCAGAAACAGAAAAGTGCTACCTTCCAGTCTTCAGACAGAATCTTAATTGGCCAGACTGCAACTTAAATGGGTCAGTCCCTCAGTGGCACAGAGCAGAGGAAGGATGAAATGGATCTGAGGGCAAACAAGCCCAGGACTGATGCAATCTGCATTTCACCTGGTCTAGAGAATTTGGACTCATTATCCAAGACTTGTTTTATTCCTCATCATCATTCTTTTAATTTAGAATTGCCATTTCTTTTTATAAATGGAACCATGTGAAATTGCTGAAATTCAATCACTCTTGAATTACAAAACCACATTTTCATATGGTTCAGTTTAACATCTTCCCCTGTTATACATGATACACACTAATAAGGATTCATAGGGAGGATATAAAATAAGATTGTCCTTATTTACACACATGTTCCTCTGCTAAGCTGTAAGAGCTTTGATGGCTGATATGTGCCTTACTTAATTTCCTGTCCTCAGTGCCATGCACAGAATCTGGGACAGAATTGGTACTTAAATGCTTGTTGGATGAAAGAAGGAAGGACAAATAGTTTTGCATTACAACCTAAATTATCAAACTAGATAACATTACATAAACAAAAATCCAGCATTCAATAAAACATATCTCAAAATAATATATTTTTTCATGTTAAAAGTTCAGAAATTTAGAACTATGGTTTTGCTTAAAAAGTTGGACTTCAGTTGTAGATTTGTACTATGTACTCAAGGAAGTTTTGAAATTATGTAGGTATTAAGACTGAAGTAAATCTAAATTTATATATGTTATATACTGTTGACCATTGAATAACGCAAGTTTGAACTGTGCTTATAGGAAGATTTTTTTCAGTAAATATGTATTACAGTATTACATGTTTTTTGATTGGTTGAACCCACAGATTTGAAACCATGGATATTGAAGGAGGGCTGTATATCTGTATCTATATCTATATCTATATCTATATCTATTTTCGACTGCGTGGGGGCCAGCACCCCTAGCCCTCAAGTTGTTCAAGGGTCAACTGTATGTCATATTGCTCAGCCATGTTTACTGCATACTCTCCAGATATGTTAATTTTAATTTTTGAACTCTTTCACACAATTTGTCATTCTTTGTATAAAAAAAATGTGAAGTAAGCTTCTTTTGTTCGTGAGCCTGGAATTTGAAATTTGTCTTCTAAGTAAAATTTTCATATCATATCATAGCTAAAAGTGGAAGGAATATATGAAGTCTTAGTACATATGGATTTATTTTACCTTAATTTGAAACTAAACTACATAGTTAATAAAACCCTAGAATGAAACTACTGATAAAACTAATAAAATTGTATATGCTTCTGTAAAATAATTAACTCAATAAAGTTGTAAATAACATGTTCTTTAACAAAAATATAAAAACTGAGACAACTCAGACAATGATAAGGTTTGTTTTAATTTTCACAAAAGTTCATGATTTTTATGCTAAAGGAAAAAAAAGCATGAGGTGGGATTTTTCTGTGGAAAAAGGCAAGAAGATTAAAAGACAAAAGCAGGGCTTCCCTAGTGGCGCAGTGGTTGAGAGTCTGCCTGCCGATGCAGAGGACACGCGTTCGTGCCCCGGTCCAGGAAGATCCCACATGCCGTGGAGCAGCTGGGCCTGTGAGCCATGGCCACTGAGCCTGCGTGTCCTGGAGTCTGTGCTCCACGACGGGAGAGGCCACAACAGTGAGAGGCCCGCGTACTGCAAAAAAAAATAACAACAAAAAAAACATAGGGATCCATGAAAAAGTGTCAGCTAATATTTTTTTCCTGTGGCTGGGAAATTCGTGAGCTCATCTCATATGTCTCAAAAGATTCCAAAGGATGAATTGGGGGATGAGTAAATGCTATCCCTTGATTTGATTCACTCACTCATCAAAAATTTATTGAAAGCTCCTATACGTAAAGCTCAATTGGAGGTGCTCTATAAAAGGGAAAAAATGAGCCTAATGTAAATAATACACTACCTCAAGGAGATTACTATCTTGATAGGGAAGAAAGACTAAATGATACCTATACCAGTAAATGGTACCTGAGATGCTGATGTTATATTTCTATGTTATATGCACATAGAAATAACTAACTCAAAGATTGAAATTCTCTTTAGCTACAGAAATGAAATAAGCATGAACTAAGGATAGGTAAGAATCAAATCTTAATATATGGAAGATGGAAGAGAATAATATATTAGTACATGACTAGAAAGGGGTGAGATGGGTGGGCTGGGGTATACAAATCATGGAGGGGAATGGGAAGAGCTAAAGCTGGAAAGATGAACTGACTGCAGATGGTTACAAGTTTACATGGTAAGGTCAAATGTTTGAACTTAATTTGTTATGTTAAAGAAAGTAATTGAGAATTTTTTTTTTTTTTTTTTTTTTTTGCTGTACGCGGGCCTCTCGCTGTTGTGGCCTCTCCTGCCGCGGAGCACAGGCTCCGGACGCGCAGGCTCAGCGGCCATGGCTCACGGGCCCAGCGGCTCCGCGGCATGTGGGATCCTCCCCGACCAGCGCACGAACCCGTGTCCCGTGCATCGGCAGGCGGACTCTCAACCACTGCGCCACCAGGGAAGCCCCCAGTAATTGAGAATTTTGAGCCAGATATGAAGGGAGACACAATCAGAGTTTGGATTTAGGAAAATAAAGGAAACGCCATGGGTTAAATCTCTTAGACTCTTTAAAGCTTTAAAACTGCATTTTTCTGTGATTCTGTGAGTGTTTTGGCAGAGGATATAGAAGAGTTGGTCTAAAGAAGGTCTAGCTGCTAGAGGTTGCCTTGATGCTATTCAAAGGGCCTAGGGGTGAAGGCAGGAGCATGTGGGGTTCTTTCAGGGAGAAGGGCTAGAAAGAAGCTTTGTAGCAATATAAAGGGAAACTGAAAACTGCTAGCATGGGAATGAAGGAAAGAGGAGAAGCTAAGGAGGTTTTGAGTTTTTTTGGCTGGATTGTGTCATTATGGAGAATTGAAAGTTTGAAAGAAATGGGGTAGGGCTTCCCTGGTGGTGCAGTGGTTGAGAGTCAGCCTGCCGATGCTGGGGACACGGGTTCGTTCCCCGGTCCGGGAAGATCCCACATACCGCAGAGCGGCTGGGCCCGTGAGCCATGGCTGCTGAGCCTGTGTGTCCGGAGCCTGTGCTCCGCAGTGGGAGAGACCACAACAGTGAGAGGCCCACGTACCGCAAAAAAAAAAAAAAAAAGAAATGGGGTAAATGATGGCACATTTTGAAACTTTAAATTTAGATATGTTTATTTTAAATACTGACAAGACATGTGCTTATGAAACCTTACCAAATGCACTTGACTCAGGTTTTAAAATGTGCACACAGCCAACATGAGGTCATTGACTGGATGTGCAGAACACAGAGGGAGGTGTCTATGAGGGACAATCAAGATGAAAGATAGGCCTGGTAATTAATCAGGTGCCAAGAAGTGAGTTGTTTTCTCTAAGTGAGAATCAGAATGCAAAACTCAATTTGCCTATATCACTGGAAGAGCATGGAACCAAAAGCAAAGGAAATAAATTTTAATATATAATTATGCAAAGAATTTTGAAGGCATTATTCCCATGTGGTCCTTTTCAAAGCCATATCATGCATCTGCTGTTCTTAAAGAATCATTAACAGAATTTTGGAAACTGGAAGAAAGTTCAAATATTAGAACTACTGCAGACAGGATTGTTGAGTTAGGAAGACATTTGAACTAGATTAGTGATAAAGACCACAATGAGGTGTTATGATTTTAGAAATTCTTAGTAAAATGAAGAGTCAGATTGAAACTATTCTGATAAAAAATGGCCTCTTGTCAGAAAGTAATTATTCATTTTAACCAACTGCATAGATTGATTATTCATAGATAAATGCTAGTTTTAATTTTGTGATGATCAAATGGAAAAATGGATGGGAATACCTTTGTATATTACATGGAAATATACTGTTTTAAGTTAATAGAAATGAGCAATTATGATATTATTATCATCTATATAATCCAAGGCCTTCCAAAGTAAAGGTACATATGTTCAGGTATTATATTGTGGAACTAGAAAAATTCATCTTATGAACAGTGTTCCTTTTACTCTGGCTGGTCATTATTTAATAATTATGACACTAGAAAATGTAGAAAAATTATATATTATAATTATGATTGTGTATTATAATTATATAAACATATAATTATATATAGCTTTGAAATTGAAGATATAATCCCAATTTCATGGGGTTTAAATAGCATTCTTTAAACTCCTGCTTCAACAGTTTCTTTCATAACAATTCATGTTTATTCCAAAGGTGTTATCAAATAGATAGGAAAGGTGACAACACTGATTAATAGTGTAATACTACATAGTAAAGTTTCACTTCATGCTATTTACCTATTATAATCATTATTATCAATATTATTGTTATTTATATGTTCACACAAAATCTGGAAACAAGGGATAGGGAAAAGTGTCATTTTAACATTTATGAATTAGAAGGAAATAGTTGAGAAGAGAGCTTCCTGCAATGTTGAAGAATCTTACTTGTGATCTTATTCACTTTTCCTGCTATAGTCTTGTGATTCCTACTTATTTAAATGAATATATTTTAATAAATTGAAAATTTAAATTCAAATTACTTTTCTTCAAAACAAACATATTACTAAAAGCTCGGATGTATGATAATAGAGAAACCAATGGAATTGACATCAGCAAGATGCAGAGCAGGAAACCCTGGACTCTTTTTTTCCCCAACAAACAGAAAGATTCAGCAACAACTCATGGACAAATTCCCAGAAATGAATTAAAATTTCCTGCTCCTAGGAGAATGTGAAACCAGACTCAGTGATGCTAGTGGTGAGATTTGGGACACTCCAGAATCCCTACCCCTGGCACAAAACCATATAATCAAGGAGAAACCCACTAGTTCCCAGATTTTCCCAGGTGTGGAAAAGGGTTCATTTGTGCATCCAGCACCCCAACTCTTCTGAGGGGTGTCCCCAGAGGACTGGATTCTGTCTTTTCAGTCTTGGAGCTCTGTAGATACTGGCACAGTCTAGCCACCTGGAGGAGAAAGGAGATGGCAGCTTGGATCAGTAGATTCTTCCCTCTGCCCAGAGAGTGAGTGGATGAAAAATCCAGCTCTCAGCTTCTTCTGAGGAGGAAAAGAGTTGATCAGTCTGTCAAACATCCCACTTTTTCTGGGGCTGCCAAATAGCTAACATTTATCTTGTCAGTCTTAGAGTTCTGAAGGGTCTAATGAATAGTTAACTCAAGAGTTCAAAATAGTCATCTCTGGGTGGCATAATTATGAGTGACGTTTGTGTTATTTAAATTTTTAAAAAATGTTTTCCCATTGTACCATATTTGAACATGGATTTTATAATTATAAAAACCACAATAAATTTTGTTAAAAAGAATGCCATATATCATGTCCAGGCAAAAGGGAGAGTTTTTGTTTTCATTTATAATATTATTTCAGTTTTCTAATTCTCTGGGTTTATGTGTGCATCAAGATAACTTGAACACAAGTTTTATTTTACAAGTTATTCTTACTATACTATGATATCATTTGCTCAAGGCAGATTGTAGAGATTAGGATCTATATGTATTTAAATCTATGATAAAAATTAAAAACCATTTAAATGATCCCTGGTACACTCTGATCACTGGGTTGAATATTAAAGTGCAATGTTTTTGAATTCTAGTCTTGCTACACAGAGGATGTTCCTCATTATCCAAAACAAATTAATCCATGCAAAAGCCCACTGATGTGAACCTAATTAAAAGCATCCAAATTTATAATATATAAACAACAATCTAGCTCTACCTCAAAACATAAAACTAAGGGTCTGAAAATATTGTTGTCATATTTAATAAAATTTATTTTATAATAGCAACTGTGAATAAGTACATGAATAAATGATAATTCTTATATAATAATATTCTCTCATTTTTTAAGCTCCCAAGATTTTTCTGTTAGTGATAAACACCATCCTTTACTTTTGACCTTCGCATAATCAGAGCGTGTCACCATGCTGATAGAACTTTGCCACCAAAATAAAATTCAGTGGAGGAAAATCCACACTGCACCAGTGAGATTTCTTATAAAATTAGCTGGGGGACATTGGAGACTTAAAATTAATTGGCATACTGGGGACTCTGTTCCTCTTTGCCTCTGCATACCCAGTTTTGTTACCAGCACTGAGGGACATTAAGGCACTCAATTTGCATTCTGAGGGTTCTTGTGATGTGAGAATTATATTCTACATTACTCCTGAGTTACTGCTAGATCATCAGTGCAGAGGTGGACGGCTATCCAAGGAAGATTTCTGCATGATCATTCAAATTGGTATTGATCTTGTCATTTTAGAACAATAGAGTTTATGTTTGTTTCTGATCTCCTATGCTATTTCTAAAAGTATCCAATGGCATACACTAGTGGCAAACCAAATACTAACCAAGACCATTATCCGAAAACTCCCTGTTATTATAGGGCTGAAGTTGGTCAAATATAGACATACCTTAATTTTTAAGACCTCCAACAGACTTTAGCACATAGCAGGCTGATAGTTTAATGATAAAACAAAAGTTCAGATTAATATACAGACATTAACACTTTAGGGGAGGACCTTGAATGCAACATGTTGCAACAGTTTTATATTAATAGAGTCATAACATTTCTTTAGAAGACAGGCATTTATTATAAATGGGTTAATTTGAAACACATAATTAAATTACTTGCCAAATGGCAAATAGCCAATCAGAGGTAGAGCATGATTTCTGACCTTTTCTCCTTAGTCACCAATGAGAGTGACTTTCAAACTGTTTGTGAATATCACAGTTTCACACTTCATTAGCCCTGTGTCTGGGAACAACAAATTCACAGGGATTATAGATTCCAGTTTTCCTATATTTTAAACCAATTTATTTAATAAAAATTATGTAATGATATTTGCATGTTGAAATCCTATCTTTAAAAGCAGAGTTAAATAGTAAGAATCAAATGATTACAGTATACATCAATTGTGTAAAGGTTAAATTTTTAAAGTTTCTATAACTTTCATGACATTAAAAATACTCTGCCACTTAATCTAAGAATTTGCCTTGATTTACATAATCCCAATATTTACATTACTTCCCCTAATCCTTTATTTTTTAAACATTTTATTTTATATTGGAGTATAGCCGATTAACAATGTTGTGAGAGTTTCAGGTCACAGCAAAGCGTCTCAGCCATACACATGCATGTAATAACCATTATCCCCCCCCCAATCTTTATTTTGTTGTTGTTGCAGAGATTCTTGGTCCTGAAGAATCAAATATTAACATATTCAAACATCATTAACTGTCTGATTACAGATAAAGGCATTCTCACCTCTTCATCATGACTTACTTCTACCACACTTACAAATATGACCATCTTAAAAAAAAAGGCTTAAATAAATCAGGAAAATTTCAAATATACAGATAAAAGTGAATTTTAACATACATACATAATTTCTTTTGCTTGTGGATGCAGAGTTAAATACGTAAGATAATCATGATATCATCAGTCATAAATTTATATACCATTTCCCAAGGAACATTGATTTGGACATGAAACTAAACAAGATGCTGATTTCAGAACATGTAGGAGTCCTTTTAAATGATAAATATATACTTATCTGCCTTTTAATTTTTGTAAGAAAATTTATAAACACATTATTAAAAACTGAAAAATATACATTAAAGTAATTGTGAACTAGCCCTAAAAAAGAAAAATCTTGAAAAGATCTTAGGCTTTTGAGATCTAACTCGTAAGGCTTTATATAAGCCTAATGAAACGCCTAAGTATGACATTACATGGCAGGCAAACTGCTCTTTCTCTAGAGAATGTTACAAAGGACATTCATTATCTATTAATGGTGTCAGATTCATAGTGAAGACTGTAGCTATTTCCCTGAAACAAGGAAACTATTTCAAAATTACATAATTTGGATTTAAGATAAAATGTCCTATTCTGTTCACTGAGTACCCATTTTAAATATTTATTTCAAAAACAAAGCATAAAATAACAATAGAATTTAAAAATAGATATTATTGCATGTCAGAACAATTTGGGAACTTTGTTTATACCATAATACAGTTTTCTTTCTTATTTCTAAACAGCAGTAAAAAGTTTTCATAGCACTTTTACTGCTACTAAATTATTTCAAGGGTTAATGCAGGTGTTTCTCAAGCTGTGTTCCAGGGAACATTTGTTCTGCTGAATACTACTAGGTATTTTTTTTAAGTGTCCTGTAATAAGTTTGAAGAATGCCAAATCGGAAACGGTTTTGGATTCAGAATTTTCAGACAGCCACTATGATTATGTATCTTCTTCAGAAACTCTCTAAAGTTTGTGTTTTGAACTGGATAGAGAGGAGAAAGTGTGGTAGGGAAAACAGAGAAAGCTGAGAAATAAAAGCAAAGAGAATCTGTGTCCTAGCTCCATGAAAGCTCCAGAGAAGTTTGTTTCCTACATGATTAAGAGCAGCATGGACCCAGCACTAAGAGCTGGCAGCCCTGAACAGGACATAACGAGGCCGTGTCGGGGTGGCCGCGTGGCCTAACCATCAGATGTGAGAAAAGGAAAAGGACACCTCGGAAGATGCCGCTTTCATGGACAGTGACAACTCAGACAAGATACTGCCTGTCCCCCAGGGGCTTTGAGTGACTGAAATTGTATTTCCACAACAGGCTGGAATGGAAACCCAACTTAGAAATTATGCTCAGTGAAAGAAAAGTATAGAAAATCGCATTCCTTGCACATTTGAGTCTGTAGCTTGAAATTTATTTTGACTGTAGGAACATTTCTTTGGACTGGATTCCTAGGAATATACTTTAGAAAGCAGTAATCAAGCTAATTAATTCCTGGCAGTATATATATTTCATACTCATTGAGCTGAGCAAGTTTATCTTCAAAACACAAATTACTTAATAGGTCTGATCAACGTAAGCCTCATACTAGATGTATGAGGTATGGAATATTGATAATTATCTTAATCAATGAGGAAAAAGAAACAAGTTCTTTCTAAATGTTCTGTGACATTGCAGTCTTGACCTCGGCTTACCTTAGACTTCACTTCCTACTGTTTTTAGTCTGAGGATATTTTGTGTGGCTATAATTTATGAAAAATAATTATTTTTCATCTAAGAATTTTTTCTAATCTAAGTTGTCCTTTAAAACAATCCTTTCTTCCTTCAAAAAATTGTTGCAATCCTCTCCTTCAAGCCTTCCTGTCTTCTGGAATAAAACTTTCACTTTGATCTAAAAAAAAAAAAAACTGTTGCAATCAAGCAAGACAGTGTAGCACATTTTAAAACTTTCTTTGGGGTTATTTTACAAGCTATAATCAAAACTCATTTTATTACTTTAACTTCACATGCACTTTTGGATCGTACATAGTATTACCTAAACTCATCACTATGTAGGGTCTGGTGATTTTGGAAAGTTTAATGAACCATATTGAATCTTGAAAGTCGAAGATTTGCTGCTATTAAAAATATCTCTGGTTCATAGTAGGGGTGCATTAAGTACTCGTTGAATAAATGAAAAAAAAATTCTGAGAGTATACTACAGGTTCTTCATAGCTTTTCAAAGCCTCGTTTAATTGTTACCTTCGTATAAGGCATTCCCTATGACCTTTCTCCTTGGCATTCTATTATTTTTATGTTAAAGGCTACCTATATGTTACAATTAATATAATAGGGTTATTTATAGTTTTTATTTATTTTATTTTATGTATTTTACTCTCATTATCTTTGAAGAAAAGGATATTATTAAATTTTAATCCTACACTGTATCTAGTTCTGTATCTATTACATAATAATTGTTGATATATTTGGTAAAGATTTGTAGCATTCCCGTTGTATTTGAATTGTTTTTATTAGTTTTCCCATTTAATCAAGCGAGATTTTCAGTTACAGAAACAAGTATGGGCTAAACATTGAAAGATACTGTATAGAATAATGTCAATCATATATGCCAAAAGGCTAATACCAATATGTGGTTGTATAAAATTTGACAATTAAGAAATGAAAGAAAATTCCAAAAGCATGAAAATATATTCCATTTATAACAATGTTACATTTCTATTTGTTGTTAGAAATATCTATTTCATATGATTAATATTTTGGCTTAAAAACAGCTGTCTTGATTTCCACTTTTACACTCAGATAATCAATAAACATCTTGGTTAATTATAATGGGTTTGTCCCTGGGTAGGTGCTGAATAAGATCAAGGGTACGTGTTTTTAAGAAATCACAGTTTAAATAGGGAGGATAAGGAAATGCACACTGAATCAATAAATGATAAAACAATATAAACTCATGGCAGTCAAATTGTGTTCAATCAAATCAACTGCTAAATTGTGCAGTGGAAGTTACAGATAATGAGAGTTCAGAAAAGTGGTATCTCTGTTAATGTGTGTAATCTGAGGAGGGCTTTACAGAAGAGGGGAGACGAGATGGACAAGTGTAAGTTTATACAAGATCTGTATAGGAACTGACTGAAATAAGGAGAGAAGCCAGAATTAACTCTGTTTCCCAGCTAAAGAAAACTGTCCTTTTTTTCCTCCAAAATATTCTGATTTCAGCTTTAAAATAGCACAGAGTTGAATTTCTGAATATACAGTATTTTTAGAAGTCACAGTCATAATGTACTACAAGTTGAAAACACCAAGAAAATCAGTATTCTGTTATTATTTAAACTACTCATACTGTGTTTTTAAGAGAATTTTGATGGCTTTACTCTCCTATAAACATTGGAATTATTAGGTCATCGCTGTTAAACTATTTTCTTATTGCAGGTATAGATTTGCACAATGGCCTAGAATGTTTAGCAGGGCCTAAACTTTTGACTAAATTTGTACGAAAGAGCCTTAATGTTTTACAAATGTCAACAGAAAATCGATTCCATTTGTGATGTCTTTTTCTTTTTTTAGTACTTCTGTCAATCGATTCTTTTTGCAGGTGTTTTTACAGCAATTTCTAAACAATCAAAGCTGTGAAGAAGATTTTCCATTCCAAGACTTTTGTCATTTTCTAAAAGATACACAAATCATTATATATAAAATTAGTAAAGACCACTAATTATCTGAGATATTGTACGTTCTTCATTAATTATAGAGTTCCATGATGAGTAATGCTGTGTAACAAAATGTTAAACAAGCTCCTTTGCTGGGTTTTCTCAGATTTTATTACACCAAAGTGTATGTGAATCACGAGGGGTGGATATGTTATGCAGCATCTAATATTTAATCATAAAATATCTATTAATACTTAATGGAACAAGTATTCTGAGGAACATAGTGAGGGAAATGCTAATTTAAGTCAAATACATGAACGCCCTTCCGTTTTATAGATGGAAAATTAGAAGCCCAGATAAGTTGTATGTCTTGTTCTAGGTCATCTAAGTGGTCACTTGCAGAACAAACACTTACAGCCTCTCCTTCCTGAAACTGCATTAAAATGAGAATAAAGGAGGTTTAAAGTGTAACAGTAGAACAGCAGAAGACATATGCAAGAGGAGTGATTGATGGAAGAAATGGAAGTGAGAAAGTGCAGCTAGAATGTGAGGCCTGCTTAGCAAAATCAACACGCGTTCCTGAATCAGATGGATGATGGGGAGCAGCCGTGAGAAGTTAGGCAGGAAAGAGAAGACTAATTGAGGGTACATGACAAAATAGTTGACGCTCCAAACACTGCATGTGAAGGGAAGGGAGGCCAGATACGTACATGCTCAACAAGCAAATAATAATTCAAACCCACATATATAAAAAAAGATATTTCTTGCAAAAAACATAAGCAACTATGACATGATGTTTCAGCTAGTGGGTATTCCTGCCTTCTGTATTCCCTTTGGGATTACCTGTCTAACATCCAATCCTAAACATTTCCTGCCAGTCAGCAGTACCCACTCAGATAGTGAGAGATACCAGCAGGCTTTCTATTGCCTCATTCTTAAATATGGGTGGATTAAAAATAATCTATGAAATAGTTGAAGCAAAAATAAACATCAAGATAATCAGAAAGGGGCTTCCCTGGTGGTGCAGTGGTTGGGAGTCCGCCTGCCGATGCAGGGGACGCGGGTTCGTGCCCCGGTCCGGGAAGATCCCACAAACCGCGGAGCGGCTGGGCCCGTGAGCCATGGCCGCTGAGCCTGCGCGTCTGGAGCCTGTGCTCCGCAACGGGAGAGGCCACAACAGTGAGAGGCCCGCGTACCGCAAAATAAAAAAGATAATCAGAAAACCAGCCCCAGTGCAGACAGACATACTTAAAAGAGCAGAAATAAACTTAAAAAAAAAAAAACCCTCATGATCTCAGAAAAGTTTGAGATGCTATTTTTGGAGAAAAAAGCAAATATTAAAAATAATCCATATAAAATATTGTATAACTAAGCTACTTAAATCACTATATAAATATGGTAAGAGCAGAAATACAAAATACTAAAAAAATTCAGGAAAAATATGTAGTCGTAGCATACTGCTTGACATTACATTGAATATTATTTATATATTTGTAACAATGCATATTCTGATTTATTGAGTTTTCAATATTTAAAACCAAGTAAGGAACAAAGAAGATCTAGTTATGTTATGCAGCAGAATGTAAATTTTATCCCTAATGTTGTAAAATTATGACAGAAAAGATAATGATTGTGAACGTCTTTCTTTTAAAAATCTCTCTACCAATGGAACATCAAGGCAGGGCCGTATCAGCATATTATTTTAGAGACTTGAAAATAGCTATCAGACAAATGAAAACATGTAAACAGTTAATGGTGGTTCTTTAAGTGAGAGTAACAGAGAGCGAGCAGTAGAGAAGGAAACCACTGGCTTTTAAGCCCATAGGATTTAAAATTATGTGCATGTATGTATTACTCTAATAAGAATGATAAATCAATTTTAAAATAGCATTTAGCAAATAAATTAAAATGCGGATCATTTCTTAATAAACTTTGGAGAGAGATATAAGAAGCCTTAATATCTTTTCCTTTTAGAGACTGAAATTGTTTAATTCCATCTTTCTAATACTTCAAATTTAGTAAGGCTCATTATGTTATGAATTTTGAGAGCAGGCATATTCTCTAATTATCTTTTATCCCCGGCCTCTAGTAAGTACTTTCTATAGAACAGGTATTCAAATGTTGGTACTTTCCATAGACAAGGAACTCAGATATTGGTAATGCATCAAAAAGACATGATTGAGGGCTTCCCGGGTGGCGCAGTGGTTGAGAGTCTGCCTGCCGGTGCAGGGGACGCGGGTTCGTGCCCCGGTCCGGGAGGGTCCCGTATGCTGCGGAGCGGCATGAGCCATGGCCGTTGAGCCTGCGCGTCTGGAGCCTGTGCTCCGCAACGGGAGGGGCCGCAGCGGTGGGAGGCCCGCGTACCGCAAAAAAAAAAAAATGAAAAAAAAAAGATGTGATTGAGATCACATTAATATTCATTAAAATTTATTTACAAAATTAATACTAAAATAATTGAGGAATAGATGGCTAAGGTGTGTACAGTGTTCTCTATGAAGTTGTTTCCTTGTAAACAGGCATATGCACAGTATACACATTTGTTCACCCTCAAATATGTATTCTATATGGATATGGATTTTAAATCTTATATGTTATTTTTCCATATATTGAAGTCAGTCATTGATTTTTTTTAAGTTCAAAGAAGATAGCTGAGCTTTCTATAGGAAGTATGTGGAATTTTATCAGCTCTCATTCATGCAAAGTAAATACATTGTCTGAAGTTTACCAAAATTATTAGCATTGATCTCTTATTCAAAGTACAGACAGATGAATGTATCAATAATGATTCCAAACAAGAATTTTTAAGCCTAGATTCTCTCAGAAGATTTATTTTTGCATGCTTAATAATGCATGCAATCTGATATTTTTTGCATGCTTAAATAAGAATAAATGTATGCTTATTCCCTTTTATTTTGAATTCTCTGTTTTGGGGAATGCTTGTAGTATTCATAATTAATACTGATCATTTACCTTTTTACTTATGAATCCTAAAGAGAAATGGTCATTGTCTTCCTGGACTATTGTCTTTATATTATCTCATATTAGAGGTCAGTGTCTGCCAAATTTTAAGCTATCATTTATTATAATAAACAGATTTGCATATGTGAGATCAATTATAGATACTTATGTCTTTTAATATAAACACTGTATTTGTTCAGGATTCCACCAACAGGACATATTTTAACATGGTGAGATTAGGAAGGGTAGTAGAAAGAACATACTGTGAGGATTTAAAGGAAAAATAATTTTCTCACTAAGCCAACAAACCTAGAATTGTTTGATAGAATGTGGATGCAAATAAGGTCACTTGCTATTAACTTTGTTTCTCCTGAGGCCTTCTTGTTTGACTTGTAATTCTGTATTCCTGCAAGGCAGTGACTTTCAGGAGGGAATTTCTGTCTCTTGTTTTATGGAAAGATTGAGGTAGCAAAATATTTTGTAATAAGGAAGAAGTCAGCCTTTGCCCTGAACTCAAAACAAACCTTCAGCATACTTTCCAGAGCTCAGCAAAACTTGGATACATTGTTTAAAAGTGTATGTACAGGTGAAACCCATAACTTTTAATTCTTCCTGGGTCTGGAGACAATCAATGTGAAAAATGAGCAGAAAACCTGTTCTGGAAGAAATTTTTAGTCTCTCTAGATGTAGGAATGGGTATCTGAACAGAGACTGAACTCATGTTTACATTAAGTGAGATTCTTCTAATTTATTATGTATTTAATAAGAGACCTAAATAGCTCAGAACATAATGCCAACTTTTTCTTTCAACCCAAAACATGTTGAAAACCTGTGAAAAATGGTTACACACTCTTAAATTTTTCACTAAACAGACTTAAATAAAATTCATATATTCACATCTACTCTTACTTAGCTACTATTAGGAAAAAGAAGTCCAAAGGAATACAATGTTATTTTATTATAATATATATATAATATGTAATAGTCTCAAATGTAGGTGTCATGTAAGGAAACATGACATATGAGAATACTTGCAAATGGGCAAAAAAATAATATGCATAGAAAAGCTTAATCTGAAAAATCTATTTATTTCTTAATGCACAATTTCTCATTTCTTGGTATTTTTTATTCATGTATATTATAATGGCTTAATTTAGTAAAAATGGGTTAGTTTCTATAGTTAGGACTTTATATAGAAAGAAAAAAAAGACATTCACTAGTTAGGAGTGGAATGGTATAACAAAAATAGGATTATTTTAAGGTAAATAAATACAGCCTAGCAAGAAATTAAAAATGTAAATAGATGGAAATTTAATACAATTTCCATCAATTCATAGAATTTAAAATTCAAGGTGAATTGCTAATCATCAAGTTCAATTTCTTCTCTTGCATTTTTAGAGTTTCGAACATAAAATCATATAATATACTCTCTTTGGGTCTGGTTAAACTCAGTATAACACTTTTAGATGCATCGTGTGTCTTTTTGCAGGGTTAGTAGTTTGTCCATTTGTACAGCTGAGTAGTATTCTATTTTATGATTGATCTACACTGTGTAAATTTACATGTTGATATACGAGTTTGTATGAAATTTATTATTTCTTACTAACAATATTTTACAGAATTCATGTAGGTCTGAGGGCTTTCTTTGCATGCATTTTTCATTAGAAAATTCTACTGATAAATAATACAGCCATTCAGATTTTCTGTTTCATTTTGAGTCAGTTCTGGTAATTTTTGTCTTGCAAGTAGTTTGTAAATTTCATGTAGATTGTTGAATTTATTGGCATTAATTGTTCATAATTTTCCCTCCTTCTGGTAATGTCTGTAGGATCTGTGAATCTCTTCTTATATTCCTGTTATTAGTAATTCATGTTTTTTGTTGTTGTTATTGTTGATGATTCTAACTGAGGTATATAAATGTTTTTAATATTTTCAGAGAACTACATTTTGGTTTTATTGATCTTTTCACTATTTTTTCTCTTTGTGTTTTTGTTTTCTATTTTATTAACATCTCTTATTTTTATTTTTGGTTCTTTCTACTTGTTTGGATTTAATTTGCTCATATTCTTCTGGTTCCATGTGTTCTTTGTTTTTTTTGGGGGGAGGGGTGTACGCAGGCCTCTCACTGTTGTGGCCTCTCCAGTTGTGGAGCACAGGCTCCGGACGCGCAGGCTCAGCGGCCATGGCTCATAGGCCCAGCCGCTCCGCGGCATGTGGGATCCTCCCCGACCGGGGCACAAACCCATGTCCCCTGCACCAGCAGGCGGACTCTCAACCACTGCACCACCAGGGAAGCCCTCCATGTGTTCTTAAATCATTGATTTTAATTCTCTCTCAATATCTGGTAGAAGCATTTAAAACAAACCTAACTCTAATTGCTGTTGTAACTGCCTCCCACAGATTTTTTTTTTTAACATCTTTTTTGGGGTATAATTGCTTTACAATGGTGTGTTAGTTTCTGCTTTATAACAAAGTGAATCAGTTATACATATACATATGTTCCCATATCTCTTCCCTCTTGCGTCTCCCTCCCTCCCACCCTCCCTATCACACCCCTCCGGACAGTCACAAAGCACCGAGCTGATATCCCTGTGCCATGTGGCTTCTTCCCACTAGCTATCTACCTTACGTTTGTTACTGTATATATGTCCATACCTCTCTCTCGCCCTGTCACAGCTCACCCTTCCCCCTCCCCATATCCTCAAGTCTGTTCTCGAGTAGGTCTGTGTCTTTATTCCTGTCTTATCCCTAGGTTCTTCATGACATTTTTTTCCCCCTTAAATTCCATATATATGTGTTAGCATACGGTATTTGTCTTTCTCTTTCAGACTTACTTCATTCTGTATGACAGACTCTAGGCCTATCCACCTCATTACAAATAGCTCAATTTCATTTCTTTTTATGGCTGAGTAATATTCCATTGTATATATGTGCCACATCTTCTTTTCCATTCATCATGACTCTTTCTGAATTCTGGTTTCCTTGGGGTATATACCTAGTAGTGGGATTGCTGGGTCATATGGTAGTTCTATTTGTAGTTTTTTAAGGAACCTCCATACTGTTCTCCATAGTGGCTGAACCAATTCACATTCCCACCAGCAGTGCAAGAGTGTTCCCTTTTCTCCACACCCTCTCCAGCATTTATTGTTTCTAGATTTTTTGATGATGGCCATTCTGACTGGTGTGAGATGATATCTCATTGTAGTTTTGATTTGCATTTCTCTAATGATTAATGATGTTGAGCATTCTTTCATGTGTTTGTTGGCAGTCTGTATATCTTCTTTGGAGAAATGTCTATTTAGGTCTTCTGCCCATTTTTGGATTGGGTTGTTTATTTTTTTGTTATTGAGCTGCATGAGCTGCCTGTAAATTTTAGAGATTAATCCTTTGTCAGTTGATTCATTTGCAAATATTTTCTCCCATTCTGAGGGTTGTCTTTTGGTCTTGTTTATGGTTTCCTTTGCTGTGCAAAAGCTTTGAAGTTTCATTAGGTCCCATTTGTTTATTTTTGTTTTTATTTCCATTTCTCTAGAAGATGGGTCAAAAAGGATCTTGCTGTGATTTATGTCGTAGAGTGTTCTGCCTCTGTTTTCCTCTAAGAGTTTGATAGTTTCTGGCCTTATATTTAGGTCTTTAATCCATTTTGAGCTTATTTTTGTGTATGGTGTTAGGAAGTGATCTAATCTCATACTTTTACATGTACCTGTCCAGTTTTCCCAGCACCACTTATTGAAGAGGCTGTCCTTTCTCCACTGTACATTCCTGCCACCTTTATCAAAGATAAGGTGTCCATATGTGCGTGGGTTTATCTCTGGGGTTTCTATCCTGTTCCATTGATCTATCTTTCTGTTTTTGTGCCAGTACCATACTGTCTTGATTACTGTAGCTTTGTAATATAGTCTGAAGTCAGGGAGCCTGATAGCTCCAGCTCCGTTTTTCATTCTCAAGATTGCTTTGGCTGTTCAGGGTCTTTTGTGTTTCCATACAAATTGTGAAATTTTTTGTTCTAGTTCTGTGAAAAATGCCAGTGGTAGTTTGATAGGGATTGCATTGAATCTATAGATTGCTTTGGGTAGTAGAGTCATTTTCACAATGTTGATTCTTCCAATCCAAGAACATGGTATATCTCTCCATCTATTTGTATCATCTTTGATTTCTTTCATCAATGTCTTATAATTTTCTGCATACAGGTCTTTTGTTTCCATAGGTAGGTTTATTCCTAGATATTTTATTCTTTTTGTTGCAGTGGTAAGCCTCCCACAGATTTTGATATGTTGTGTTTTTATTTTCACTCAGTTCAAGGTATTATTTGCCTTGTGATTTCTTCCTGGACCTATGATTTATGTATAAATTTAATGTTTAATTTCAAAATATTTGCAGATTTTCAAAATATCTTTCTGTAGCTGATTTTGTTGTTGTTGTTGTTATTCATTTTCCTTCTATCCATCAAGACATTGAGCTCAAGGGACTTGCAGTTACAAAGAGCAACTATAACAGTGGTTCATATTTGCTCAAGATTTTCCTTTCTTTTTTTTTTAATGGATCTTATTTATTTATTCATTTATTTTTAGGTTCTCATTAGTTATCTATTTTATACATAGTATTAATACTGTATATATGTCAATCCCCATCCCCCAATTCATCCCACCTCTCCCTTCCCCCTTGGTATCCATACGTTTGTTCTCTACATCTGTGTCTCTGTTTCTGCTTTGCAAATAAGATCATCTCTACCATTTTTTAGATTCCACATATATGTGTTAGTATACAATATTTGTTTTCCTCTTTCTGACTTACTTCACTCTGTAAGACAGTCTCTAGGTCCATCCATGTCTCTACAAATGACCCAATTTCGTTCCTTTTAATGGCTGAGTAATATTCCATCATGTATATATACCACATCTTCTTTATCCATTCCTCTGTTGATGGACATTTAGGTTGCTTCCATGTCCTGGCTATAGTAAATAATGCTGCAGTGAACACTGGGGTGCATGTATCTTTTTGAATTATGGTTTTCTCTGGGCATATGCCTAATAGTGGGGTTGCTGGGTTATATTGGAGTTCTATTTTTAGTTTCTTAGGTAACCTCCATACTGTTTCTTAAGGAACAGTATGGAGGTTACCTAAGAAACTAGTGGTTGTATCAATTTACATTCCCACCAACAGTGCAAGAGGGTTCTCTTTTCTCCACACCCTCTCTGGCACTTATTGTTTGTAGATTTTTTGATGATGGCCATTCTGACTGATGTGAGGTGATAACCTCATTGTGGTTTTGATTTGCATTTCTCTAATGATTAGTGATGGTGAGCCTCTTTTCATGTGCCTCTTGGCCATCTATATGTCTTCTTCGGAGAAATGTCTATTTAGGTCTTCTGCCCAATTTTGGATTGGGTTGTTTTTTTGCTGTTGAGCTGTATGAGCTTTTTGTATATTTTGGAGATTGATCCTTTGTCAGTTGCTTCATTTGCAAATATTTTCTCCCACTCTGAGGAGTGTCTTTTCATCTTGTTTATGGTTATAGCTGATATCTAATTTAATTTTGTTGCAGTCTGCATTCTGGGCAATTCTCTCTATATGATCTCAATATTTGGGAATTATCAAGACTTTTTAATTCTGTTGAAAGATACATTTGCACTTGGAAAGAATGTGTCTTACACTGTAGTTGGGTTGTTGTAACAAATTACCACAAACTGGTTGGCTTAAAGCAACAGAAATTTATTCTCTCACCATTTGGGAAGGCTAGAAGTCCGAAATCAAGTGTTCTGAAATCAAGTGTTGTTAGGGTTTGTCTTTTCTGGATGCTCTGAGGAAGAAGCCGTTCCATGCCTCTCTCTTAGTTTTTGGTAGTTGCCAACAATCTTTGATATTCCTTGGCTTGTGGAAGTATCTTTCCACTCTGTACCTCTGTCTCTACATCATCTTCTCTGTGTCTTCTCCTTTTTCGTCATTATAGGGACAGTGTCATTGGATTTAGGGCCACCCTAATCCAGGATGATCTCATTTCAAGATTCTTATCTTAATTACATCTGCAAAGACTCTTATTCCAAATAAGTTTACATTCTGAGGTTCCAGGTGGACATGAATTGGGGGACCATTATGCCACTCACTATTACTGTGGGTGGGTGTTTCATAAAAGTCAATTAGGTTCAGTTGGCTGATGGCGTAGTTTATGGTTTTCTCTTTCTTTATTTTTGTCTACTTGTTCTATCAGTATTAGCTGCTGAGAGGTCTGTTAACATCTTCAACTACAGTTGTAGATTTGTCTGTTACTCCTGTCAGTTCTTTCAGTTTTTGCTTCATGTATTTTGAACATTTAGGATTGCAGTGTCTTCTGTGTGAATTAATCCTGTTATCATTAAGGAATGTCCCTCTTTATTCCTGGTATTATTTCTTGTCCAGAAGTCTCTGATGTTTATCTCACCACTCATATTTCTTTTGATTAATATGTGCATGTTATATCTCTTTTTATTACTTTACTTCTAACTTCTCTCTCTTTTTTTTATTTAAGATGTATCTCTTTTTAGACAGCAAATAATTTTTTCTTGCTCTTATCTGATCTGAAAAGACCTACCTTTTAATTGATATATTTAGATTATTTACTTTTCATGTAATTATTGATATTTCCAGGTTTAAATCTACCATCTTAGTTGGTATTTTTTTTTTTTTCCTGCGGTACGCGGGCCTCTCACTGTTGTGGCCTCTCCTGCCGCGGAGCACAGGCTCCGGACGCGCAGGCTCAGTGGCCATGGGTCACGGGCCCAGCTGCTCCGCGGCATGTGGGATCTTCCTGGACCGAGGCACGAACCCGTGTCCCCTGCATCAGCAGGCGGACTCTCAACCACTGCACCACCAGGGAAGCCCTTAGTCGGTATTTTCTACTTATCTCATCTGTTATTTAGTTTATATTTCCTCCTTGCCTTAACTCATTATCTTTGTCATTTCTGGCTCTTTCCCCCACCGCCCCACCACCCCAGTGCTTATGGGTCATGTTTTCTTTCTTTTTCTTTTTTTTCTTTGCATATCTGGTGTTTTTGGTATTGCCATTGTGTACTTTACATTGTCAAATACGTAGTTTGTTGTTTTCTTTAAAGAGTCTTGGACTTTGTTCTTGCCTTAGGTAGTTTGGGTGCAAGTTTGATTCCTTTAACATTTTTTAACCTATTAAGAGATGATCTGTTATAACCTTTACACTTGGGCTAAATTAGCCCCACAACTAAGGCATGGCCTTCCTGTGGGTTCAACGGCTGCCATCATGTAGTCACCAAGGTTTCTACATGCCTGCTAGTTAAAGCTTGAACCACTCATTGGATTTTATAGTGTGTTCTGCTAATTATTTAGCTCACAGCTCTCCTATAATTTTTTTTTCCCTAAAAGTTGTTCTTCATTCAGCATCATGGAATTTCCCTTTACATATGTACAGACTGATATTCAGAGAAAGATTCAAGATCTCTCTGTGCATATGTATAGAGGTCTTTGCCTGTTGATTCCTCTTTTCCAGTATTCAGCCCTACGAATTCTTCTCTTTGAGTATTATGGTTTTAGCTGGCCATTTCAACTTTTCTCTTCATAACTCCTACCAATTATCTTCTCTTCATTACCAGCTGATGGCTTCATCTTCTAGATTATTGAGAAATTTTGAAACAATAAGAAGGGAACTTTGGTAAGCTTTATCACCACACCTGTCTTCCTTCAGGCATCTGAGCACATACACACTTGGATGTTATTACCTTGGATGAATGATTTATGCTGTTGACAGTGATCCATGCCTGCACATGTATAGTAGGAATCGTATACTCTCACCTACTCAAGGACATTGCTCCTGCAGTTCTTCCATCTTTCTCTTGATTCATTAGTTCCTTTTTTCCAGTATACAAATATCCTATAATAACTTCTACACCTAAACAAAATCAACCCAGTCACCTTCTTATCAGTCCAAAATCCACTTCATCAATTGCTTCCATTTCTCTACTTCTCTATGGAGAGAAATTCCTCCAAAGGTAATTTATATTCTCTTTCTCTACTTCCTCTTCACTCATTTTCCTTTGGATTTAGTCTAATCAGACTTTTATCTTTACCATTCTACTGAAACAGCTTTCTCCAAGTCACCAATAACCTCAGAATTGCCATGTCGAATCTAATCCAGGATTGTCTAGTCTAATCCCTGCCCCCATGCTACTCATCCAGTCAGAATTTGGAGCAACTGATCAGCCTCTTTTTCTTGATATACCTCCTTCACTTGGCCCTGAAGTCATCATTCTATAGGCTCCTACCCCACCTCACCACGTGTTCCTGTAGTGTCCCCTTTGCTGGTCTCTTCTCTCCTCCTCAAACTTTCTT
Source organism: Lipotes vexillifer (assembly GCF_000442215.2). Lineage (NCBI taxonomy): Eukaryota > Metazoa > Chordata > Mammalia > Artiodactyla > Lipotidae > Lipotes > Lipotes vexillifer. Next base: position 649,671 of record NW_006778096.1, on the reverse strand, counting down.
TTCACCCTTAGAATGTTCTATGGTTTAGTTCTTGAACTTCTTCTATAGACTCACTAAATTGTATTATCCTCTTTTATGGATGTAAATTCTGTCTACATGCTGATGAATTCCAAATTGATATCTCAAAGCCTGACTATTCTGTAAGTTCCAGACTTTAAAGCTGACTGTCCAAAGGATTTATTTTGATGTATAATGAATGACTTTAAAACCAAAGTCCTATTGTTGCTTCTCTCATTTTATCATCTCATAATTGGTAATTGAACATTTCTAGTTCCTGAGACCAAATACCCAGGGAGTGTCCTTGACTTTCCTCTTTTCCTCACAATCCACCCAATATATCAGCAAATTCTTATAGTTCTACTTTCAAAATATACTTCAAATCTATCTCCTTTCTTCTGCTTCTGCTGCTGCTTCTTTGCACCAAGGTACCATAATTTTTCTCTTCTTCAGTTGAAATAGAGCATAACTTGTTTCCATGCCTCTTTTGCTTTATCCCTTCTTCACCACTATTTCTCGCACTGTAAACAGAGATAAACCTTAAAAATGGAATCGTTCTTCTGTTATATCAGTCCAATATCTTCCCTCTCAATTCACAGTAAAATCCCAATTTGGTGTACTTGTTGCCTCTTGTTCTTCTCTGTCATCACTTCCCTTTGATTGCTCCTCTCTACCCACACTTACCTCCTTGATATTTTTCAAACATATTCTGCCCTCAGAGCACCTGATATTCTCTCTGCTGGCATTATTAAGTACACAGTAAGTATTAACTAATTAAAGTGAGAAACTGAGATAGATGGATTATGTAACTTGGCTAATAAAATACACCAAGTTTAGGGCAGAATAAGGACTAAAACCTAATCTCTTTTTCCACAATGTTTTTTTCTCTAGAGTTCTAGAATTAAAAATTCAAACAATGAATGCACCTTCACAGTAGAAACATGTTATATATTCAGACAGACATAGTTTATTTATTTATTTATACTTTCTAATTTTTTCTACCTTGCAACCTATTTCTTTTCAAACACTGTCTGTATACTTTTAGTATAAATAAGTGTTTCTTGGGTTACCATGAATGTTGTTGAAGATCTTTCAATAGATTTCTTCTGGTTGTAGGGAGAAATTTAAATTGTGCTAGTTTCATATTAAAACAATCAGCAACAGCAGAACAATCTAGATATCTAAAGTTTTACTCAGAAGAATACTCAAAAAGGAAATATGTGTACAATGTTGAATTAAAAAATAAACACATCCAAAATGACTACTATAATTTTGTCTTGTGAGCTATAAAATGTTTTATTCTTTAACTTCTATAAAAAGTTAGCAGTAAAGCTCTGTCCATTTGGATGGTGCCGTAGTTATTTCATTGAGCAATTTTCCCTAATTCCATACTGCCAGCTGAAAAACCAAATTGTATTTCAGTAAGAAAGAAATGGCTACACTCTTCCTCAATTCTGCCATAATTCAATTTGCTTTACTGGCTCCTCCAGTCCACCCCTGACTGATGGTAGGAAGCAACATATGGTAACATTGAGAGAATTTATAAAAGAAATCTGCTAATGGCAACAAACAAATAATCAGGAAGACCCAACAGTCAGGAAGAATTAATAAAGCTGGCGAATGCTTGGTTAGTAGAGCTGCTCACAGTGAACAAAGCCAGGTGTCTGCACGTATCTTGGTTGAGCTTTTCTCTTGTCAGGCAGAGCATATTAATTTCCAGGGCTGCACTGAATTTAATATAGTTGCAAATATAAGTACATTGTTACTAAGGCCTTCCGTATTGCTTGGGCTCTGAACCTCCAAAAACCCAGTAGGCAAGCTTTGATGATCTTAGCAGAATGCAAAATCTAATTATTTCTGACTTACAATTCAAAACAAACAAACCGCCCCCCCCCCAAACAAAACAGAAACCAAACAACAACAACAAAAGATGCATACCTTCCCAAAACATGGCTAGATTTGTGCCTTTTATGTCTTATTAACAATACTGAAAGGAATTTTAGGCTTCAAGGATAGTTTGATGTACAGTAAAAAATAAGTGTATGCTTTGAAAATTAATTTGCTTTTTCTAAACTAGTTGCTAAGTCCCTCTTTTAGTGACAAGTAACTATTTTTCCATTCCAAAGATGAATTTCCATTCCAAAAGATGAAAGTTTTTCTAATCAAAGAATACAAGAAAACAAAGGAAAATATCAGTATTTTAGTAGGCTAGATTTTCCTCCTTTGGTTATGTGCCTTTGATTTCACTTTTGTCTAATTCTTCTAGACTTTACAGGTGAAGAAAACTGCTTGTATTTTGGTCCCAAATTAGAATTTTCATCTTAAACATGCCATATAGATCCATTTCCTTTTTAAATTGTGATGCTTAGCCTCATGTAGTTCTTTGGAATGCAGAATTGATTGTTCAACTTTCTAGGTTTTTAATGTAGTTTTGAGTCTATTTAAAATGATCAGTTTTCAATTTTATTCTTCAATGACTATATTCATGCTCTTTTTCTGTCTCTAAGATATGAATTTACCTCCTCCATTAATGATGAGGGGATGGATTATCAGTGGGTCTCAAACTTAGATTCAGACACTAATCACCAGGAGGAATTTAAAACAACAATGAAAAACAAACAAACAAAAACTAAAACTGAGCTCTAGATAAGTTGTAATAGACTTTAGACGAGTTAAAATTGGAACCTTTTGAGACTGAAGTCCAGATAACAGCTTTTATTAATATTTTTGAGTCTCCAGGTGATTCAAGGGTTAAAACAGCCAGTGTTGAAACCACTGCATTGAAGATTGTAGCCAAAGCTCTACATCCCTTTCTGTATCTATGATGAGGAATCTTCATAGTTTGGGTCTTTTTAAGCTTCATGCAGTACAACACAAGAAGCCCAAAACTTCCTAGGACCCTACCCAATTTGGACTTCCTTAAGTTAGTTGTCCCCCATCCTCATTAAGGAAAACCAAAGCAACTCACCAACATTCATAGGAATTTCTGGAGAGTGTTCCACAGTTTTGGCCTTAGCAGATCTGGTGCCTTGAGCTGAGCCATTTGAACCTTGGAAGATACTTAATCCTGCATGGCATTCCATCTCAGTTTTCTCCCTTATAAATTGTACCTCAAACTCCTCCATTCGTCAACATTCTCCTATACTCTCATCTTCATGTTGTCCTGTATTTCATCAGCAAAAGGATAAACTGTCAAGTCAAATATTTTCAGGTAAGAAAGACCTGTTTGTGATTTTTTTTCCCTGAAATGTACATTCAAGCTTTATAGAAGAGATAGCAGTGCCTACTCCTTGGGCTTGCTTCAAGGACCATGCAAAGTAATGTATGTGAAGTGCTTAATAGAGGGTTTGATGCATCCTCATACATCCTCAAGAATACAGGCCCTTTGGAAACTAACTTCCACCATTCTGAACTTTTTTTCCCAGTAGGCTCTTCATGGTCCCAGCTGCCACCAAACTCAAATTCTTCTCTGAAATTGCAATATCCCTGTGGTCTTCCTAAAAGGAGATACTCAAGCTCCCACATTTTCTCTATTATTTTCATATTACAGCCCCTTGAATGAATACTTAAGCATATTAGAAAGTTTGTGATTCTGAAAAAAATGCCACTGAAATGACTAAACGTGTACTGACCACTTACTCCTTGCCAGGCACTGTTCCGTGCAAAGAGGAAATGTGACCCAGCGACTAAAGTGCTGTGAATGATTAGCACTCAGATGCAGCTTGTGGTTACTGATTATATTCTGCTTAAAACCTAAGTATGCTTTTTTTTCCATGCCTATATTTGAGTAGATTTCCTAACCAGCTAGAAAAGGCCTTTTGGTGCTGTGGATTTAATGTACTAATAGGATTTGATGCTGTGGGTTTATGTACTTCTAACCCTTAATTAAAAAAAAAAAAAAACACAGATTGATTCTTAGATGAATAAGACCACAATGGGTGGAAATGGCATGATCTACTTCGTGATATATCCCATCCGGAAAGGTGGGCCGAAGGCAGCTGAGGACGCTCAGGGCAAATCTCCCAACGGAGTAATTCTGCAATGAGTAGAAAAGCCAACTGTACACTGAGTCAGAACACTTACAATTAGATTTGGTATTTCCATTACCTGGCTATGATCACTCAAATCAGTTAACTGTCAGGGCCAGATATTTCTCACCTGTAAGCATTCATGTAATGTGTACTTTGTGTCCTAAGTTCCATTAGACACTATAAAGTATAGATATAAAGCTTAAGAGCTTTATGGTTTTGCTGGAAGGAGAAGATCTTCAGACATTTCATGAAGAACAAAATAAAATGTTGTATTTGCATTCTATGTATTTGGTTACAAACTAAGTAATATTATTAAAACACCATAAAGAGAGCAAAATTATTGCTAGCCACTGTAGTCAGTGATGACCCATGTACTACTACGAAAGGTTGTTGGGAGAATTAAGTTGAGAAAAGGGTTGCTATGCATTGTAAAGTGTAGGTGTTCAAAATAAAGTATAAGATCTTTACAAAGGTCTTCATATGATTAAGTGCTATTATTCTTTGAAACCAGAAATCCATTGCTGAGATTTTTATGTTAGATCCATAGTTATTTCCTTTGAATTGAAAACATATGAGTAAATTCACCAGTGAGCTAGTGTGATTTTATTATCTGAAATAATCGCCTAGAAAGCAGGTGGCTTTTATGCAGCTTTATGGCCTCTTCCAGTGTTATGTGATGTGCTTTCATCATTCACTTCCTGTTACAACCAATCCATCTAGATTCTGTTTCTTTGGTGTAAAATTTTTTATCTTTCCCCTTAAACAGCAAAGGTCACTTGACAACAAACTTTTGGACAATACCCAAATACCATTCCAGGCAAACTACCAACATCATGGGAAAGGCACTGAGGGTGTGTAGGTCCTTCATAATGGGCAAAGTTAGATCTGTGATGGAATTGACAGTAGTTTGCATTTACATAGAATCTTTAACACTGAAAATTCACAGACTTTGCAAACTACCTGTCATGAAAGTGAAGAACAAACTAGAACATAGCAACCATACATTGGTACATAGGGATTTGATAGACTGAAGTGTTATATTTAATTGAAAATGTAAGGGAATGTTAAATAGGGAGAGTGCAATTATGTGAAATGGAACGGTGCCAGGCCTTTTACTCTGTCCTGGGGGTATTATGGACTCCCAAGAAGTGACCAGATTGTCGGTACTAAGGCTTACATGTGAAGGACACCACAGGAGCAACTGGTCACTGGGCTCAGTTATAAAGTGAGAGTGGGGATTTTATTTCTTACAGTGAAATAGCCCTTGTCTGGATGACAGTACAATCATAGGGTGAGGTGACCTAGAGAAAAGTTCCTTGCATGAGCACTTTTTCTGTTTTAATCTTTTGTTAAAAATCTCAGAGCTGAACTTAGAATTTGGCTTACATCTTACAAAGTGAATTATTATCCAAATAATGATACTGTGTAGGATTAAGGATAGAATACTATGTAGGATTAAGGATAGAATTCTGAAGAACTAACCACTTCAAATGAACCACACGTATTTCCAGCTAGCTGCATGTATTTTAAAGGCTAATTACTCAGGGGAGAGAATAGGTAAGTTCATATTATGTTTTGGAGCTGAAGAAAATACATATAAAAGAGCAAAGGAAAAGGGCAAGGGTACGAAGAAATCCCTTCATGTAGACCATGATCCCAAAGGCAGTTTTATTTTTATTAATATTTCATAGCATTTTTCCATTTTAACATTTATTTTTACATATTACTGTTTCCTTTTTCTGCTCTCTGATATGACAACTTGACATGAGTTCACATGTACTAGATGAAAAATGATTGTACTGATATAGCTTTATATTTTATTTCCATTTCCTTCATAATGAGGCAATGGAAGCAAGAAGTTAGCTGGCAAGTGACACTTGTATGTCAAGAATGCTAGGCTAACCTCTGGTACATTTCCACTATGCACGTTTCTTTGAGTTGTATTGAGAGGCATTTTCTATTTACAAAGTTCTTTACATTCTCAGATATGCTTTCAAGACATAGACCTTCATCTTCTTCCAACTTTACATCTGTTTGCTAGAGCACTAATCTGAGTCTTTCATGAATTCTCTTCTTATTTCTTACTTATTCCTACTGCTTGTTGCAGCCCAAACCCCCATTGTGACTGTGTTTGGAGATAGGGTCTTTAGGAGATTCATAAGGTTAAATGAAGTCATCAGGGTGGGGTCCTAATCTAATAGGACTTGAGCATGCTCAGAGGAAAAGCCATGTGAGGTTAAAGAGGCCATCTGTAAGCCAGGAAGAGAGTACTCACCGGAATCTGATCCCTGCCAGAACCTTGATCTTGGATTTTCCAGCCTCCAGAACTATGAGAAAATAAAATTTTTGTTGTTTAAAAGACACACAGTCTATGGTATTTTGTTATAGCAGTCCAAGCAGACTAGGACATCTGTTTCACACATACTCCTCCCCACCTCCATCCTTAACACTGACTGTGGCTATTTCCAAAATCAGAGATCCCATAATTCTGGAAAATTGCTAATTAAAAGCAAATATGACAATCAAGATGTGAACTCAGTCGGAGACAGAAATTTTGCCACAGTGCTTACTGCTGGGCTGAACTTCTATGACCTAACAAATTTCTCAAATCATAGGATTCAGTGCCAGGAAGGAAATATTGTTGGGTGTGTTCTAGAAATTGAAATAAATCTGAAGTGTGTATAGCCCCTACTGTGACAGAAATTGCATGTGTTAGATTGCAATTGGCATCCCACCTGTTGCCGGACTTGCTAAGGGAGGCGTATGTCCCACCTCCTTGTCTCCTCTTAATATCAAAATTAGTCATTGACTTGGTTCAGTCAGAGAAATATGAGCAGAAGTGACAGCATGCAGTTTTTAGCAGAATCTTTAATAGCCCCTGTTGGTTTTGCCAGTTTTCTTGTTCATTTGCCTTTGCCAAGAGAATAGCATGTCCTGAGTAGGGCTGTTTCTCAGCCTAGATCCTGAGAAACAGGATAGCCACTGAGCTGTGTTGGAAGAAGCTGAGACTTAGGACTTTGTTACCACAGTTGAACTTACCAAAAGACACCTGATGCTGAGTATTATGAAGTCTGGAAAGCTAAGTCAGATCATGAAGGATCTTATACACTAAATGTTTAGACTTGATCTTATTGGCAAGAGGAAAAGCACAGAAGGGTTTTAAGGATGGGAATGTAAGCTTTACTTGTTCATTTTTGTTTAGTTATATTGAAGTAACAAGGGCAAATGATTCAAAAATTAAATAGTAATAAACATTTTATAATGAAAAAGACTGGTACCCTATTAGACTCTTTCC
>NW_006778096.1:637808-642060 GCF_000442215.2 Lipotes vexillifer | reverse complement strand
TCTTTCCCAAATACAGGTCTTATTTCCCAGTAGAAAAGAAGTTTAATAATTCATCTTGCATGTTAGGTCATATTTCCTCCATATTTCTTAAACATTTGTTCATAGTGCTTTTTTGATTTATACATTTTAAACATTATTGTTATTTTTTACTTAGATAGATGCCGTAGTTATTTGTTTTTAAATGGCTATAAAATCTTTGACACTCCTCCCGTTGAGAGATGGGGTTTATGCTTCTTCCTCTAAAATCTGGGCAAACCTAAATGGCTTGCTTGTAACCAGTGCATTGTAGCAGAATGTGCATGACTTGTGAGGCTAGTTTTGGCCACATACAGATGTGTCTGTCAGATTTATTTGCTGTGGGGAGCCTAAATGAAAGTCAAACTCAGTCTCTGCCCTCTGGATCCACCCCAGCCTTCATGTTGAGATGATGCTTCCCATGGGCTGCTTCCAGTCAGTGACTGAACATAATAGGGACACTAAGGCAGGCCGGTTCCTACCAGATGTGGGACTCCTTTGACATGCATCTTTGGCTTAAAGACTTCCCATCAGCTTGTCTAATACCTTCCTGGATTGTCCTGCAGTCAGAGAGTCTGCCTATCCAAACTTCTCCCTTCTCTCCCTCCTTCGTAAGAGTCAGACCTGCATTGCCATCTGAAAATGCTCATTGCCTTCTCTGGCTTTCTCCTCTTTTTCCTTCACTGCTGTACGACCCAATAAATCTCTTGCACAACTAATTCCCAACTTGATGCTGTTCTTCAAAGGACCCAAACTAACACTCTAGGTCAGAAAAGGCAGTGTAGCTTTCTCCTTGTGTACAGGGCCCCCCTATGTTGAAGGTCTGATCCACCATGTAAGAAGTCTGACCACTCTCACACTGTTATTCTGGAAGGAAGCCCAGAGAATGAGGGACCATGTGAAGGGACGTCTGGGATCAGTCAGCAGTCATGGGAGAGGAGATGCAGCTCCATGATTCCAAACCCCAGACATCGTCACCCCTAGCTGTTTGGTTTTCCTGTCTGAGGCTCTAGTCATTTTATATTAAAGGGAAGCCATTTCTTCTGTGCCATGCTGGAATTTCTGACACACAGAATCATAAGCATAATATGTTTTTTAACTACTAAGTTGTGGTTGGTTATTTGTGGATTGTGAGTTTGATCCATAGAAACCTTTTGTGGCCTACTGTGAAGATGTGTCCTTCCTGGGAAATTTTGCATTTGTATCTTTCAGGTACTCCAGGGGCAAACAGGAGGCTATGTTAGTTTTCAGCATGAAGTTTCTCAGAAAGTATAGATATGTTAACAAGTTCATGGCTACATGTATTTTTTCAACCAGAGACCTCTGCACCAGAGACCTTTACAACCAGAGAGCTCTACTGAAACAGTTCCAATGTTAGCTGATATGCTCATCACAGAACTTTTTTTTTTTTTAACTGGGTGTGTTTTCAGGCTATCTATTGGTGGACATGGAAGTAGTTACTACACTTGGTAAGGGAAAGAACTTTTGGTTTAAAATCGTTTTCTCTCAGAAGTAATTATTCTGTTGTATTTTAGCAGTAAGTATTACTGTTGGGAAGTCTGATAATGATGAGGTTGGGCCTTTTGCTGAAAACCTGCCCTAGCTTGGGGACTTCTCCTTCACTGTCCTACACCACACCCCTTCCTTGTACAGATTTTTTTGGGAGCCTGCCCTTAATAAGTCACTTACACGCACCTCCAGTTCTCAGAGTTTGCTTCCTGGAATCACACCTAAGGTAGGTGGTGATGTTTCATTTCTCTAAGAGAAAGGCATTTCAAAGAGGGATGCAGAAGCAGTTGAGGTGCAGAGAGGTCACTGAGTAGAGCCTTGATCCCTGAAGTATATCCAGATGGGGGAGGCTAAGAGCATAAGAAGTTTTGTTTGGGAGGGCCCAAGAAGTGCATTTTAAATAGAAAACACTGCAGAGTCTCTGTACCCTTCTTTCAGACATCTGCGTTTTTGGTGAAATTTTAGCTACTGCATCGCAGAAATACCAACTACTGTCTCAACTTCTAGATAGCCTTTGAATTTAGATAGGTTATTGTCAGTAAGGTAAATATATTACAAAGTCTAATCAGATTATTCAGTGTCTTGGTTTTTATTTATCAAATAAAAGATCACAACCTTCAGATACAAGAAATTTATTGAGACGCTTTCATATGCACCTAAACACCTACTATTTCATTTTCCTCAGGACACTAATCTTTGCAGTTATCATCTTCGCTTTTTCATATGTTCAGACCCTGGCACCTTATCACAAATTCATAAGAACACAATAAAAACAATGTTTGCTTGTGTGTGTTTTGGAGCAAATCGTTACAACCTTCCAAGGGAGGAAAACATTCAAAGGTTCCACTTTAAACAGTGTTTTCAATAATATCCTTCATTTGCTGTTATCTTCCCTTTATTCTCAGTATTCAGAGTTGCATATGGAGATATTATTCCTTCTGTTTATCAAGGTTCCTGCTGTGCTTGAAAGCTAGTTCCTGACAGCTCACGGTCACTTCTGTGAGAAGAATCTAGGGCTCTCAAACTCTAAAATGCTTACCCAAGAGGAAAAATGCTTATATGTTTCATTTCTACCATCTTCCAACATTTCTACTGCTGATAAAATATAGAAAGAGGGCAAACGAGGGATAAGTTTCATGATAACCTTTCGGTGCTAGTGCAGACCTCCCGCTGGGGTACATTACCCACCTAACAGGTGGTCTATTCTCAAATACTACTGAGCTGGTGAACTTAAGCAAGAGCATATGACCCACTTCTCAGACCTGGGGCTCAGAGCAGCAGTGTTCGTATACCCGTCTGAGAATCTCATGTTGAAAATCCTTTCTATAATGTGTTTATTAACCTGTGCATCTGCTCTGCCAACTTAGAAATTTCTGTGGATGATGAAGGCTGAGATAACAGAATGAGCCTTCTGCTCCTCATGTTTTCTAGGAACTGTCTCACCTGTGTCTGAAGGATTTCTAGTGGGTTCTGATTATAAATTTAAGAAAACCATATTCACATCAAGAATTTGCATTTTTGGTCTTTCCTTAGATTAGAACCATTTTTAGTTTTAGTTTCCTTTGAGATTTGATAACAAATACATGCTAAGGCTTCTCGTTACAGGAGAAACGTACAGTTATTGTCAAATTTCCAAGTGTTAGGAAAGTGAGAATCTCTTCTTTGTAATAATTACATATAATAGTAATTAATGGTCTGGGACATGTATGATTAAGGAGATTTCATGCCTAGATTGTTCTGTAAGTCAATACACCTGAGTATTTCCAGTTTCTAAACATATCTACCTTCTTAATTCATATCGACCCCATTTCTTTTAAACTGTACCTCCAAGTATTTGAAGTTCTCTGAAGTTTATCTTTTTTATCCTCTTTCCAATTCACAAACAGAAGCCATGTCAAGGTAATTAACTGTGATAACCTATTTAGCATGAAGTTATTATAAGGGAACAAAGAGCACAAAAACATTCCAGAAACACCCCCAAATTCTTAAGTTTCTAAATTAGAGCACATGGTGCCATCTTCAAACCTTCATTTTTTATTGTTTGAGTGAAGAAATATTTTCAATAAATTACAATAAAGAAAAAAATCCAGAGATAGGCCTAATCATCAGGTTTTAATTGCATAGATTACAAGTAAATACTTTTCAGCCAAAGATCTATAATTTCAACTGTGCTGACACTTTCTGAAGTTGTACAGGATTTGATGATGTTGGGTCTACCAGAAAAATAATCCACTAATTTTTGAGAAAGCCCTCAGCTTTTGGTTGCATGACAGTTCATTGTCAATGTCTACTTCATAAGTTTGCTTCTTAATATGTTGATGTTCTATTGGTGAGGCCCTCCAGGGATATATTAATTTGGGTTGGAATATCCCAGATATTAGAAGAAATAAAATAAGGTTTCATCTTCAAGCACATTATAGACATAGGTCAGTATTTAGAAATGCTCACAAAATAATGATAAAGAAGGCAACTGGGAGAAATGCCAGATAATGATGAGCCGTGTGTTTATACTGTGATTTAAGTCATCTGCACAGAGATCCTCAGTAACTTTGAATATCAGCACATCCTTCTTGCCTGGACTGGGAACGCTAAACTTTCTATGTAACTACAAGAAAGCTAATCAATTCTGTGTGACAACATAAGCCAAATTAAAATAAAACCATTTTTTTTCTTTTTCTTTCTTTCTTTTTTTTTTTTTTTTTTTTTTTTTTTTTTTTTTTTAAAACTT
>NW_006778096.1:631208-637793 GCF_000442215.2 Lipotes vexillifer | reverse complement strand
CCAAATTAAAAAAAAACCTTTTTTTTTTTTTTTTTTTTTTTTTTTTTTTTTTTTTTTTTTTTTTGTCTTCTGTGTTTAAAACATTGCTAGGGTTTTTAGGTGAGAGGAGGGGAAGTTTCCAAGTGGGAGCAAGAGAGACTGATTAGAAAAGTTAGTCTAAATTCTCTTATCCCAGATCTAAAAGAGGCAGGGAAATTGACATTGTATAATGAAATCGTCTAGGGTTTTTTCCCCCTCTGTTTAAAATACTAGATCTATTTTCCAGAGGAGAAAATAAGTTTCTGATATCTCTAGAAGTTTACCAAATTTAAAAATAGGTACAACATTTGAAACTTTAGATGAATATTGTTGTTGGCTTTTCTGTTAGATCTATTAGCTGTACCTTTGATATATTAAAACTTATTGTGACAGTAGATGTCTTTCTAAAAAAGTTTTAATTTACATTAAAAAAGCTTTAAAATAGTCCAAATATGAGGCCAAATTAAAATAATAAGTGAAAGTACTAAATGTCTGCTTTAAAATCTAAATGTTCATATTCACACACCTGTAGCTGATTCTCCCAATTTGAATGTATTTGAAGTTATAGCAAGTGAATTGTTTGAGATACAGTGTTTGAAAATCTAACTTTAACTGAGAAATTTGATGTCTCATTAGCATGAAATGCTGCCATTCTGCGGAGGAAAGAAGGAAATATACAGAGTTTGTTGCTAGCATGTACCAAAACTGGGACCTAATTTCCTTGCATTTTTGTTCAACGCTGATCCAGTTGGAGGCATGAAATGAGCTGGTTGCATCATCTGAGGATGGCAGCTCCACAGGCATCTACGAACGTGCTAAAAGGCTTTGCATGTGTTTGTTTATTTTTGTGATTGTATTTCTCAGTTTACAGTTGCTTATCCAGAACCAGCCTTCTAGGCTGGCAAGCAAAAATGAAGGTACTTCAAATGTGTATGTTCTAGTCATATTGACATACTTCAGTGGGAAATTAAAAACTATTTGTTGGTGAAAGTGGGGTCAGGGAATCTGGTGATTTTAAAAGGATACATACTAATCAGATATACTTAAATAAAATCTGACTACTGCTGAATGGATAGTGGAATTAAATAACTGAGTGATAGAAAGTTATTGTGTAATATGCAAGCGATTTGTTATGGGAAAAGGTAGTGCCCATGTGTTAGAAGTGTGACTGTGCAAATTAAGGAAAACATATTTTTCCTCTTCTGATCTCTGGCAGGCATATGTAGGCATAGCGAGCTTTCTCACATAATGTCCTCATTCCTTTTGGTTCATTTACGTTATTGTATAGACATAATCGTAAATAAGACTAAGCAACTATAAGACATAGATAGGCATACATCAGCAGCAAATTTATGTACAGAAATGTTAAGAGGCTGGTTTCCTGGGGTGAAGATTTCCACAGGTTGGAAGGAAAATGCAGAGATAATAGGGCAAACTGGATGGACCAGCTGAAACATCTTGGTAAAAACTTGAATAGTACTTTATTTTATAGCAATACACTGCTTTCTCTCACGTTTCTCATTTGTGATTTATTCTGTGATGTGAATCTTTTTTCTGAAATTTGTTAAGCTCTTGATTTAGCCCTTCCACATGCTGGTCGCAGTTTTTCCTCCCAGTTTTGTCCTTCAACATCAGGTCTGCCATCCCCTTCTCCAAAAAAATGGATCTGATTTGTAGTTTCTTTTCTTTTCTTTTTTTTTTTTTTTTTCTCCAAAAAAATGGATCTGATTTTTGTTTTTTTTTTTTTTTTTTTTTTTTTTTTTTTGCGATACGCGGGCCTCTCACCGCCGAAGGCCCAGCGGCCATGGCTCACGGGCCCAGCTCTCCGCGACACGCGGGATCCTCCCGGACCGGGGCACGAACCCGCATCCCCTGCACTGGCAGGTGGACTCTCAACCACTGCGCCACCGGGGAAGCCCTGATTTATAGTTTCTTGAATGACTCCTAACTTAGGCCATTTCTGTCACTCATAAAATTTCTTCCCTTCTCTACCCTACTATATTTATTTAAGCCTTAGATAGACCGTATCCCATCTTTGTGGAATCTTCTCTGAGAACTCTGGGCAGAATTGACTTATCTATTCTCTGAATCCTCTACCCTGACCTTTTTTAGAGTGTGTGTGTGTGTGTGTGTGTGTGTGTGTGTGTAGTGTAGTGTGTTAATGGCCTGTTAGTGTGTTAGTTTTTTATTGCTGTCGTAACAAATTACCATGTATTTAGCAAAAACAGCACATTTATTATTTCACTATTTGGTATGTCAGAATTTAAGGCACATGGTGGTAGTTTCACAGGTGTATATTTACCCCCAAATCATTGAATTGTATACATGAAATATGCACATCTTCTTGCATGTCAATCATAACTCAATAAAGTGGTGTAAAAAATAGTTCAGGCACAGAGTGACTCCTGGTTTTCTGCTTAGAGTCTCCCATAGCCAATATCAAGGGGTCAGCAGGGCTGCATTCCTTTCTGAAGGCTCTGGGCATAAATTTGCTTCCAAGTTCATACAAATTGTTCACAGAATTCAGACCCACAGAGTGGCTGTAGGACTGAGGTTGCCATTTCCTTGCCGGATGCTGGCCTAAGGTCTTTCGCAGCTTCTAGAGGCCCCTATGTTCCTTGGTGGTTGGCCTCATTCCTCCATCTTCAAAGGTTGAGTCCTTCTCAAGCTTTGTATCTCTCTGACTTCCTCTTCTGCCGCATCTCTTCTGCCTCCAGTCAGAGAATTTTCTCTGCCTTTAAGGGTTCATATGATTAAATTGGACTTACCTGGATAATTCAGGATAATGTATCTTTTCAGAACCATAATCTTGTTTTCATATCTTGGCTATTGTGAATAACGATGTAATAAACATGGGAGTGCATATATCTCTGCTAAATCCTGTTTTCATTTCCTTTGGGTATATATCCAGAAGTGGAATTGCTGGATCATATGGCAGATTTATTTGTAATTTTTTGAGGAGTCTCTCTATATTTTTTTCTTTTTTCTAGTCGAAGTATAATTGATTTACAATGTTGTGCCAATCTCTGCTGTACAACAAAGTGACTCAGTTATACACATAGAGACATTCTTTTTTCATATTCTTTTCCATTATGGTTTATCACAGGGTATTGAATATAGTTCCCTGTGTTATACAGTAGGACCTTGTTGTTTATCTGTTCTCTATATGATAGTTTCCATCTGCTAATCCCAAACTCCCAGTCCTTCCCTCCCTCATCCCACTCCCCCCTTGGCAACCACAAGTCTGTTCTCTATGTCTGTGAGTCTGTTTCTGTTTTGTAGAGAGGTTCATTGTGCCATATTTTATATTCCACATATAAGTGATATCATATGCTATTTGTCTTTCTCTTTCTGACTTATTTCACTTAGTATGATAATCTCTAGTTGTATCCATGTTACTCCAAATGGCATTATTTCATTCTTTTTTATGGCTGAGTAGTATTCCATCACATATATGTATGTACCACATTTTCTTTATCCATTCATCTCTCAATGGACATTTAGGTTATTTCTGTGTTTTGGCTATAGTGAATAATGCTGCTATGAACATAGGGGTGCATGTGTCTTTTTGAATTATAGTTTTGTATGGGTATATGCCCAAGAGAGGGATTGCTGGATCATATGGTAATGTTAATTCTATTTTTCGTTTTCTGAGGAAGCTACACACTGTTTTCCATAGTGGCTGTACCAACTGATATTCCCACCAACAGTGCAAGAGGGTTCCCTTTTCTCCACACCCTCTCCAGCATTTGTTATTTGTAGACTTTTTAATGATGGCCAGTCTTATCAGTGTGAGGTGGTATCTCACTGTAGTTTTGATTTGAATTTTTCTAATAATTTGTGATGTTGAGCATCTTTTCATGTGCCTACTGGCCATCTGTCTGTCTGTCTTTGGAGAAGTGTCTATTAAGGTCTTCTGCCCATTTTTAAAAATTTTTATTTATTTATTTATTTTAACATCTTTATTGGAGTATAATTGCTTTACAATGGTGTGTTAGTTTCTGCTTTATAACAAAGTGAATCAGCTCTGCATATGCATATATACCCATATCTCTTCCCTCTTGTGTCTCCCTCCAACCCTCCCTATCCCACCCATCTAGGTGGTCACAAAGCACTGAGCTGATCTCCCTGTGCTATGCCCATTTTTTGACTGGATTGTTTGATTTTTTGTTGTTGAGTTGTATGAGTTGTTTGTATATTTTGAACATTAAGCCCTTGTGTGTTGCATCATTTGCAAATATACTCTCTCATTCAGTAGGTTTTCTCATTTTTTTTTTTTATGGTTTCTTTTGCTGTGTAAAAGCTTGTAAGTTTGATTAGGTCCCATTTGTTTATTTTTGTTTTTATTTCTATTGCCTTGGGAGGCTGACCTAAGAAAACATTTGTATGATTTGTGTCAGAGGATGTTTTGCCTATGCTCTCTTCTAGGGGCTTTATGGTGTCATGTCTTGTGTTTAAGCCATTCTGAGTTTATTTTTGTGCATGGTGTGAGGGTGTGTTCTACCTTCATTGATTTTACAAGCTGTCCAGCTTTCCCAGCACCACTTGCTGAAGAGACTTCTTCCCATTTTATATTCTTGCCTCCTTTGTTGAAGATTAATTGACCGTAGGTGTGTGGGTTTATTTCTGAGCTCTCTATTCTCTTCCATTGATCTGCGTGTCTGTTTTTGTACCAATACTACACTGTTTTGATTATTGTAGCTTTGTAGTATCATCTGACATCTGGAAGGGTTATGCCTCCTGCTTTGTTCTGTTTTTTCCTCAGGATTGCTTTGGCAGTTCTGGGTCTTTTGTGGTTCCATATAAATTTTGGATAATTTGTTCTAGGTCTGTGAAAAATGTCATGGGTATTTTGATAGGGATCACATTAAATCAGTAGATTGTTTTGGGTAGTATTGCCATCTTAACAATATTAATTCTTCCAATCCAAGAGCATGGGATATCTTTCCATTTCTTTGAATCTTCTTTAATTTCCTTTAGTAATGCTTTATAGTTCTCAGCATATAAATCTTTCACCATCTTGGTCAGGTTTATTCCTAGGTATTTTATTTTTTTTGGTGCTATTTTAAAAGTTATTGGTTTTTTGCATTCCCTTTCTGACATTTTATTGTTAGTGTAAAGAAATGCAACCAATCTTTGAATGTTAATCTTGTATCCTACTATCCATATTGTTTTCTATAGTGGTTGGATCCATCAACAGGTGAATGGATAAAGGAGTTACACACACACCCACACACCCACACCCACACACACACACACACACACACACACGGAATGGAATATTATTCAGCCATGAGAAAGGACATCCTAGCATTTGTCACACATGGATGGACCTTGAGCACATACATTATACTTAGTGAGATAAGTCAGACAGAGAAACAAAAGTACTATAGGATACCACTTATATGTGGATTCTAAAGAAGGCAAACTTAAAATCAGAGAATAAAATGGTGGCTACCAGGAGATGTGGGCTAGGGTGATAAGACAGACACTGTTTAAGGTACAAGTTTGCAATGAATAGTAAATAATCCCTACAGAACTAATGAACAATACTGTATAGTGAATATAGACAATGATAGTATACTATAATCACCAAGTTTGCTGAGCGACTAGAACTTAATTATTCCAACCACTATAAAGAAAGGACAATTATGTAATATGCTAGAGGTGCTAATTATCACTACAATGGCAATCATATAACAATATGTAAATGTACCAAATTAACATGTTGTACACTTTATATTTACACAATATTATAAGTCAAATATATTCAATAAAAACATTTTTTTAAAGGATCGGAATCTTAATTACATATGCAAAACCCTTCTCAGCAGTAACTAGATTAACATTTGATGGAATAACTAGGAGACGGAGAATTCTTCCTATCACAGCCATTACCACACAGTTGGCTTCTATCCTTTATTACCTCGCTTTGGCCATGGTAGTATCTTTTTGAATTTTCTTTCCACACTCCCTTGGAGTTAGTGTTCTTGGTGTGAATTAAATTGTGCAAAGGAAATCCTTCATGTAGATTTGAAAAGTACAAGTTAGAGAAAGATGCTATTCATATAGTGCTACAGTGCCTTGTGAATCAGCTAGTAAAGTAATCATTATCCTGATGCAGATTTCAGTATTTAATTCTAGCTTCCTAGGTGTCAAGAAACAGTGGGGGTTGCATTGGCTTCTTGATTTGACTCCATATTCCCTGATTTATGCTGAGTCTTTAGCTTTGTCTTGTTCAGGATGCTACAGCAGTGGTGGCAGATGTAGGCCGTAATGAACAGTCCCCAGTGGTGGTTTCAAAGGAAGTAGCTCCCCTGATGAGCCGGTTCTCTATGCTTGGGATCTTTTTAAGAGGCTCAGGCTTGAATATGCTTCTTTATTTCCTATAAGGTTTTATAAGAGCCTATTTCTCTGTGTTCTTCTTTATGCTTAAAACATAGCAATGGCTTATGGTTCCTGCACTGAACCCTGCCTGACACAGTATTTGATCCCAGGAATAAGTGCCACATAATAGATCCTTAAAATATGTGGCTTTGGTTTAGTGGTTAGGTAACAGATGTAGGG
>NW_006778096.1:628939-631133 GCF_000442215.2 Lipotes vexillifer | reverse complement strand
GTAGGGAAATGATGCTGCAAGTTAGGACCTGTGAGGCTTTGGCCAAACATTTGTAAAATTGTCATCTACAGTGACCTGGAAGGAAAATGTTCTACAGTGCCTACAGCTTTGAGGGAAATTGTTATATAGAGCCATAATGTTGGCATATCATACCTGTTTCTAGCGGTATTTAACAAAGTATTATATAAAAACCGACCATCTGTCACAGGCAAGAATTTTTAGGTGTGTAGACAGGGAGAGAAAGATATGGAAAGGTCCACAAATTTGGGGCTTCACAGCATTAAAAAATCTATGGCTACCTCTGTGCCCAGAGAATTAGGTGTTAAAGCCAATCAAGTAAGCCAGTAAAATAAGACAGAGTTAACATAATTGTTAAGACCAGAAAAGAAGTTTGGATATGGTTATTGGCATATGGCACCAACTGCAAGCAAATAGATCAGATGCTTAATATATTTTGAGATAGTCATGTTACCAAAGAAACCATAAAAAAACCCTGTGTTTTTTCAATTTCAAAAGCAACCTTCAAGTTTCCAACGACGAGCAAGGAGAAAATAGACAGCCTCTAGGGAGAATCCACTCTCTAACATCCATTTCTTTCTTTTTTTTTTTTTTTTGCGGTACGAGGGCCTCTCACTGTTGTGGCCTCTCCCGTTGCGGAGCACAGGCTCCAGACGCACAGACTTAGCGGCCATGGCTCATGGGCCCAGCCGCTCCGCAGCATGTGGGATCTTCCCGGACCGGGGCACGAACCCGTGTGCCCTGCGTTGGCAGGCGGACTCTCAACCACTGTGCCACCAGGGAAGCCCAAGCATCCATTTCTTATATGTCCCCAAGGGATGAAGGAGAAGAAATAATCTCTAAGAGGGCAAACCATGGCAACAGAAGAAACTGGAAAGGTGTTACTCCCAGAATGCTGAGGTACAATTTATATGAGGAACCCATTTCATTGCCAGGAAAGGAATTTTGCAGTTCTAGCCCACCAGGATTTTTTTTTCACTAGTGACCAACTGTCACTGAGAATCCTTAATGCCTTTCCTTTTTTTGAATGGTAATTTTAATTATATTTATCTTGTTCCTATTCCTTCATGTATCTTTCAGTTAAAGACTTTATTCTGAAATCACATAGGTAAAATGAATTATTTAAAACCTTAGTTTAAGTGTATTTAAAAAAATTCATTGGGAACAATGAAAGTGATCAGTTTTATTTCTTATGTTTCTACATTAGAAACATTGCAATTTTATACTCAATTGCGTAATTTATACAAGGGTTAAATTATCCATTTCCTAATGTCACCACCTTAGAGTTATGAATAAATTTTAATAAATGCCTCGAACTATTTTATTATTTTCATATTCTGCCAAATTTCTGTAGTTTGTATAAATGATGCCAAATGTTTTCCCCCTATTCCCTAAATAATTAAGAAATAGCGATAAAGAGATCTAACCTTTAGGTGAATCCAAACATCATTAGAATGTAACAGAATTTTTAGCTATTTGCATATTAGGTGATACCATCTTGATTATTTGTTGGTTTCACAAGTTAATTTTTTTGTCACAAACTGCAGGAATCAAGATGCAGTCTTTGATGCAGTAAGGGTAAATTGATAGGAGATTTTATACACCCATAACTTTTGGGAACTTGAAAAAACTTATTTTTATTTTGGTGATGTCATACTCATATCTTCTTTAAAAATCCTTTAAATCTATTATAGAAGTTAATAAAAATAATATCTATAACATATTTATCAACTACAATGTTCTAGGCATTCTGTTAGGCATACTTAATATGTTATTTATAATCTACCAGTACATAAATATTATTTCAAGTAACATAGTAAAAACAATTTAATAATTTCTAGAGGTACAATATGAATCTTTAAAATGAGACAAACATAAAGAATGAGAGTGAATAGGAATGAGAAAACATTAGAAAAGATAAGAATGGTTTTTACTTGTAGAGAAAATACATTCTGTTTGCTTTTCTGTAAGGTACCACCACATACATAGAAACTTGTGCAGTAAACCCCCATGAGTTACAAAACACTATCAACATTTTGTCGATTATATTTTATCTATCCCCTCCAACTTTCTCCATACTCCTTTAAGGGAAAAAAAATCTAGATGTCTTGATCACATCACTAGGCTAAATTTAGTTAAGTGATACTTTTTTTTTTTTTTTTTTTTTTTTTTTTTT
>NW_006778096.1:614355-628737 GCF_000442215.2 Lipotes vexillifer | reverse complement strand
TTTTTTTTTCTTGCGTTATGCGGGCCTCTCACTGTTGTGGCCTCTCCCATTTGCGGAGCACAGGCTCCGGACGCGCAGGCTCAGCGGCCATGGCTCACGGGCCCAGCCGCTCCGCGGCATGTGGGATCCTCCCGAAACGGGGCACGAACCCGCGTCTCCTGCATCGGCAGGCGGACTCTCAAGCACTGCGCCACCAGGGAAGCCCTTAAGTGATACTTTATAGAAGGAATTGGTTATCTCTATTTTCATATACATAACGTGCAAAAATTTTGAGAATATTTATTTGCCATTGAAATTCACCCTTTTTCTCCTTTCCTAGTAATTTTACAGTTAATTATAGTCAACATCCTTTCTTCTTCAGTGTTTACATTTGAATATTTCCTGTTGCTGTGGAGTGTGTCACTTGAACAGGAAAAGTCTCACTCCAACTCCAATCCTATGCTTCTAGAATCCCAGGAAGAGGGAAGCTCCACTTAAATTAAAGGCATTCTACTAATTTCTTAGGAATTGGGGAGGTTTCCTCACTTGAATAGGGTCAAAGGGTCTGAGTAAAAGTAAATATATGTATTTACTTTCAGTTTGCATTCCCATAATTATGGCGTAAAGGAAAGATGTTACTTCAACTTGTAAAATATATGTTTAGTTATATCAGTGATTCATTCATTCATTCCAAAAAATATTTATTGGAATCCTGCCAAATTACATGATCAAATACAGTTAATTTAAGCATAGTTCATGTGCCATGTAGTGCCAACTAAGTATGTTGAAAGATATGTATCATTAACTGAGCCAACTGACTAAATTAAAATTGGGGTGAAAAACTATACAGATTCTATGATAATTCAGCTTTATTTTCCCATATTTTTACTATTGAAGCCTATGACCACTGCTAAAACCCCAAAGGAGTGAGAGCATTTTCCCTTTTCCCTCTTTGAGTCTCAATTCAGGTTTATTCTTTAGTGAGAGGAAAGAATTTCTGATCAGCATACTGCAGCCTGGAGCACAGCTGGCATCTGCAATACTTTTGTGCATGTCCAAGAGCCATGCAGAGAAGTGACATACCAGAGACTTAGACATGATTACTCCCTGTAGAAGTCTGAACTCAGCACAGTGGCAGAGGGCTCAAAAGGGAGCTTAAGTGAAGTCATTTCTGTGCACATACATAAATCTGCACCTGGGTTTCCATCCCAAGACTTACATTGGTCTAGTGTCTGATTTCTTGGATCGAAGTATCAGGTCATTTTTTTTTTCTGTAATTACTATTGTGACCATAGCATTTGCTGTAAGGATTGCATTCACATCACTCCCCATAGGCAAGTCTAAGGATTTGTTTATTGGTGGTTGTTTAGAGAGGGAAAAAAAAAATCCCTGTGCATTCGGGATTGCGGTTTGTAAATGCCATACCAGTGTCATTCATTGTTCTCGAGTTTCCCTGGTGAGGAAGAAATTTCATTTGGGTGTAATTTTGTCAGAGCTCTGGGAAGTGCTTACCACTTCTGACATGTGAGACATCACAGCTCTGGGAAACAGCTGATTACCAAGTCATATTTGTTACGGTTTTCCAGGTGGCTGGGTATTTCTAAAGCATCCTGCCTCTCATACAACTGTACTCACACTGTTTCTTTAGAAGACTGAGTCTACACTACACAACAGCAGGCAAAGAAATGCTGCCATTTATATAGAAAATTTGTGCTTCATAATAAGGAGAATCAGACAGGCAGTAGAGTGCAGTAGTTCCAGTGGTTACATTGGATTATCCTTGAACCATTCATTCTTCAATAGTGTTATTGTGGACAACTGACTAAATGTTTAAAATCTAATTTCCATAATCTGTGAAATGGGGTTACCAAGACCTCCCTCATAGGCATCATTTTATACTGCTTAAAGTTTCTTCAATGTATGTAAAGCATTTATCTCAGTATCTGTCATGTAATTACCTCTCAATAATTAGTAGCTCTTCCTGATGCATTACATAGTTCTAAAATGTTTCAGATATGGCATAAAATCTAGTTATGTATGCTGAAGAAATAAATTTATAAGGATTTGGAATACCTATTCATTTCCTTTGTAAAGCCAGTTTCCATTCATTTGCATTCTTCATTTTTCAGGAGAGGGGTATATTATATCCGTAGTCAATATGGAGCATCGATGCAGTCCATTCACTGGTCTTTTTCAAATAAAAACCTTACAGACAAGGGGAAAATTTTTGTTTACTTCTTCTGCTCAAATTGCAGGCTACAGTTACTTTTAAATTACTCCCTTTGATAAATTGAAGAGCAGATTACTAAAATTTTAGCAAAGAAATGCACCACAGAAAGATCCTTTTTGACCAACCTACTAGAGAAATGGAAATAAAAACAAAAATAAACAAATGGGACCTAATAAAACGTAAAAGCTTTTGCACAGCAAAGGAAACCATAAACAAGACGAAAAGAGAACCCTCAGAATGGGAGAAAATATTTGCAAATGAAGCAACTGACAAAGGATTAATCTCCAAAATTTACAAGCAGCTCATATAGCTCAATATCAAAAAAATAAATAACCCAATCCAAAAATAGGCAGAAGACCTAAATAGACATTTCTCCAAAGAAGATATACAGATTGCCAACAAACACATGAAAGAATGCTCAACATAACTATTCACTAGAGAAATGCAAATCAAAACCACAATGAGGTAACACCTCACACCAGTCAGAATGGCCATCATCAAAGAATCTACAAACAATAAATGCTGGAGAGGGTGTGGAGAAAAGGGGACCCTCTTGCGCTGTTGGTGGGAATGTAAATTGATATGGCCACTATGGAGAACAGTATGGAGGTTCCTTAAAAAACTAAAAATAGAACTGCCATATGACCCAGCAATCCCACTACTGGGCATGTACCCTGAGAAAACCATAATTCAAAAAGAGTCATGTACCACAATGTTCACTGCAGCTCTATCTACAATAGCCAGGACATGGAAGCAACCTAAGTGTCCATCGACAGATGAATGGATAAAGTAGATGTGGCACATATATAGAATGGAATATTACTCAGCCATAAAAAGAAATGAAATTGAGTTGTTTGTAGTGAGGTGGATGGACCTAGAGTCTGTCATACAGAGTGAAGTTAAGTCAGAAAGAGAAAAACAAATACCGTATGCTAACACATATATACAGACTCTAAAAAAAAAAAATGGTTCTGAAGAACCTAGGGGCAGGACAGGAATAAAGATGCAGACGTAGAGAATGGACTTGAGGACAAGGGGAGGGGGAAGGGTAAGCTGAGACGAAGTGAGAGAGTAACATGGACATATATACACTACCAAATGTAAAATAGATAGCTAGTGGGAAGCAGCTGCATAGCACAGGGAGATCAGGTTGGTGCTTTGTGACCACCTAGGGTGGTGGGATAGGGAGGGTGGGAGGGAGACGCAAGAGGGAGGAGATATGGGGATATATGTATATGTATAGTTGATTCACTTTGTTATAAAGCAGAAACTAACACACCATTGCAAAGCAATTATACTCCAATAAAGATTAAAAAAAAAAGGAAGTAGGAGCTTTATTGAAGCAATCACTGAAAGATCAGTTCAAACCATTTGTTAAATTGCTATGATTACTATTAGTTTTGATATGTTGACATATAGTGTAGGGTGTCTGGAACTTGACTTTATTAATGGGGTTAGTGGTAATTTACTTTCACAGCACCTTGCTTGTTCAATGAATTTAGAAGTAGAAAGCTTACATTTGCTTCTGTAAACCTGTAGATCCGTGTGAGTGTTTAAACGTTGAGCACTTAAATACAATTAACTGGTTGGCAAGAATTTGGCCAGCTTTGATTTCAACAACCATTTATTTATTGTGGGTTTCCAGTTGGAATTGTACTGTATCATACTGAATTGTATCGATCAAGTCAGTTGGGTGATTGGCATGAACCCTCTGGAAATAACTCACCTCATACCCAGCTTTTCTTAATGCTAGATCATTTATCATTGTGTAGCATGGATATCTGGGATTATTTTGCTTCCTTTTTAAATGATAGACAGTACTCTATTTAAATGAATAGAACAGTTAGAGGAAATTATCAGACTTTCCTCTCAGATAATCTGGGAGGTCCTTACCAAAATTACTGATCAGTCCTGAATAAGGAGTAAGTAAATATTATGGAAATTATGATTTAAATTATATAACCAATTGTTATTTCAGATTTGAAGTATAATGTAAATGTAGTATCAAAGGGCAAAAGGAAGGATCAGAATTTCACAAAAAAGTAAACAAATGAGCTAACTTCAAATAAATAATGATTTTATTAGTGTCAATTACTTAATATTTGAATATTATATTTCACCAAACCATTTTATAGCCTATTGATATATTGGGGAAATTTAAAGAATATAGTTGCTGATCATCTTCTTTTTTGAAAAAAGAAAATCTGGAACTTAGATCCTTATCTTCAACTTGGAGAATATAGTTCCCAACTCATAGGATTGTTGAGTGTTAAATGAGAAAACACACATCAGGTGCCTGAGAAATGGGTACAGAGAATGTTATTTTTCTTTTTCCATTTCCACTGTTGTACTTTATCCTTAAAACATCAAGGTTCATATTTTTTAAATATTTACCTCATCACCCAAAATTAACACTACACCAAGAAACAGAAATGAAAACAACAACAACAAATGTGGTGGGTGATTAAAGCCCAAAAGAAGGTAACTTATGCATAGAAGATACAACTGAACTTCCTCCTGAGTATACAACCTTCCCAGCTTGAAACACTTTCATGAATGTAGTTCAGTTTCACATTAAAAAAAAGTAGAGAAGGCAAAGTTAAATTCAATTTAAGGGATTAGTAGAAGAGCATACATCAGACTGAACCTGATTTTAATGCTAGAATGTACCTGTATCCAGATAAGTTTTCAGATTTTAAGGATCTCCCCTCCCTTCAACCAGTGATTATTTGATATTAGGATTCAGGGATATTTTAAGACAGTCCTGCTAAATTTTCAGCAGAGGAAAGTTGAGTAAGAAATAGACTAAGAATCATTTTAAAGCCTGGAGGACATCAATAATAATTTGTTCTAGTAATTGAATGATTTTTATGTTTTCTTTAAGGAATCACCATAGAGGCTAGAGTCTATAGACTATGAGGGTCTACAGAAAATTCTGGGCAACCCACAACCTCCCAAAGGTGCTCAAAGGTAGACTGGGCCAGAGCTGGGTTTAGAGTACAGTGGATCCCCAGGCAGTAAGGGAGGACCGGGGCTGACAGGCAGGAGGAAGCCTGATAAACTTAAAAAGCTGACTCAGGTCCTTTTTTTTTTTTTTTTTTTTTACTGATTTATTTCACTTGGAGACTTCTCAGAGCTTTAAAATGCAGCTGGGTATTGTGGATTTCCAAGAAGGGAATCTAGGATGCTGTACTATCTAAATTTGACCACGAAATTATTCTATTTTCTGAATGCCTATTAATGTCTTATAGAATTAGTTATTCTTTTTTGGGACACAACTGTTAAAATATGGACCTACAAAGTTCAAAGCCCCTTAAGAGAAATCCTTTCTGCATCTTCTTGGCCTCCTGATGCTCCTAAAACTGGAGGAGATTTTGCATCTCCTTGGGGATCCCAGTGAGATATGAGCCATAATTAAAAGATAGCAACATGAAAATAAATATCAATGTATTAATAAAATAGTATGAATATAAAATCTATCTTTCACCATTCCTATGGATGAATTCAAGTGTAATACACTATCAGTCAATCAAGTCAGCTATATAAAATTGATGAGGTACTAAGAATAGATTTGACTATTGGTTGAATTATGTTTAAAGAAAACAAGAACTAAGTTGAAATATACCTTAATTGTCCACTTGCATCTTTTTAAAACTTATATTGTACATTCTTCACGGATATATAAAAAGTAAGATAATAAGACAATTTGGAAAGAAGTATACTATATTTTCCCTGAGAAAACTATGTATATATGCATATCTCTATCTAAATGTCCTTCTATCTATACAATTTTCAGGAAAATTTAAGGACATGACATCAGTTTTATTAAAGGACATTTAAACTGAAGTATGTGGAGCTATTTGAATAATTAGAACAAAAAATTATTCAGAATTTCCCTTCAAAATATGGGCAATTGTTTTGGTTGTAAGAGAATAATGCTCTGGAGGGCTGAGTGGCCCTGCCAGAACTGAATACATTTGAGAAATCTCAAGGGAAGCTTCATCCTCCAGAGATTTTTCGTTTGCTTTTCACTTCAAAGCAGGCTCAGCATCTTGATAATAAGCCAATGTGAACATCCAAACATCTGTGGTTTCTCTCTTCACATACTCAGTCCTTTTGTTGGTATGTCAGAACACGGCAATGTAAATCATAAAGAAAAGATTGCCGCTTTACTTGTTTTAACTTCAGCACATGCCTCACAGAGTCAAATGATCATATTTATGTTACTTGTCCATGGAATTAAAGAAATAGCTATTTAAAGCTGGATGGGATCGTAGAATCTGATTTTGCTGCTTTACAGAAAATAAATGGGGGCACGGAAATGTGCAGTAACTTGCCTAATGCCACACAGTGGATAGGTAGATCAGCTCCGGTCCTGTCTCATGTGTCCCTCTTCTCTCCCGTCATCTGCTGCTTATTGGCCATCTGCTTCACAGCAGCACTGTGCCAGGCTCTGTGCCAGAGGATGCTAAATTCGAATATGATGTGATCCTGTTTTGTCCCAGAGTAGCTAAGGGTATGTTTTTTCGCCAAACGTTTTTGAGGGGCATAGTAAGATCATTTATTTATAATGATTAAAATTCAAAGAGTTTCATATATATGTTTGCTTATGCAAGAACACAAAGGACATAGAGTTAAAATAATTTTGCTAGTGTATAATGTCTAAAGAATTAAAGTAACTTATGAGTGATTTTTTTCCAATTTATTTTTTTGTTGAAAATGTTTAATTGCATGTATTTGTGTCTGTATCTATATCATCTGTATCTAGATCCATACCCATTATCATTAGTCTTTCAACCATTTGAGAGAAAGCTGTAGATGTAATGCTTCTTTACTCCTAAATCCTCAAGTGCGAATTTCCCCTAAAGGAGTATACTTTTTTCATTACTCCATAAAACCCTCTGAATAGGATAACCAACTTTTTAGGTCAACCCAGGGCACAACCATACAAGATCAAAATTTTTTATATAATGTATAATCAGTAGTATATACATGCATATTGTTATTTTAACCTAAATATAGGAAAAATAGGTGTTTATTTGAAATTATGTTTTATTCTGTATTTACTTTTTGTTACATAAATGCTGTTATTTAAATAGGACTAATTAACAGTGGCAGTTAGTAGTAATTGGTATTAATAATTAAACCAATTATAAAGAAAGAAAAATATAACAATATTTTAACATGTTTCCTTCTGTCTTCTGATACAGCAATTTATTTAACCTAATTTAAAAAATATTTATTTGATATTTATAGTTTGTAGGCTATATTATTGGATATTCTTAAAATAGGTAAATGTGTTTTTAAAATGAGAATGTAAAAACAATAAGGCTAATTAAATAGGCATCATCTAATACTTAATAAAAATAACAATGACTTTTTTTTCCTTCACATAGTACAGTAGGATATTTTCACTCTTTTATATGGTGGTAGAACTGAATACCATCAAACATAACATTCACTTTGGCTTGTAGCTCCACTTTGGTCAAGCCTATATTACACTCACCCCTATGTTAGTCCAATGTGATGACTTCAAGCTAAGTATACTCTCAACAGAAGCATTTGATCATGGAATACTTAGAATTTTTTGAACTAATGTTAATTTTTTAAAAATCCATTTTTATTGAAGAAAAATTCACATAACACAAAATTACCATTTTAAAGTGTACGTTCATGATGTTGTATGACCATAATCTATCTCTGGTTCTAAAATATTTTCAACATCCCAAAAGGTAACCCTCTACCCATTAAGCAGTCCCTCACCATTCCTTCTTCCCCCAAGCCCCTGGCAACCACTGATCAGCTTTTTGTCCCCATAGATTTATCTATTCTGGGATATATCACATAAATGGAATTGTATAATGTGAACTTTGTGTCTGATTTCTTTCACTTAATGTTTCAGGGCTCATCTATGTTGTGATAGATATCAGCACTTTATTCATTTTTTATGACTGACTATACTATTCCATTGTTTAGATACACTGCATTTTGTTTATACATTCATCTGTTGATGGCCATGTGGGTTGTTTCCACTTTTTGCCCGTTGTAAATAGTGCTGCTATACAGATTTGTGTATATGTTTTTGCTTGAATACCTATTTTTTAATTTTTTGCTAGTGAACCTAGGATTAGAATTGCTGGATCATGTGGTAATTTTGTGTTTGGCTTTTTGAGGAAACACTAAACTGTTTTCCACAGTAGCTGAACCATTTTAAATTTCTACCAGCAATGTCCAGTGATTCCAGTGTCTCCACATTCGTGCCACCATTTTTTACTTTCAGTACGATTATTATTATTGTTGCCATGCTAGTGGGTGTGAGGTGGTATCTCATTGTGGTTTTGATTTGCATTTTCCTAGTGACTAATGATATTACATATCTTTTCATGTATTTGTTGGCCATTTTTATAATTTTCTTTGGAAAAAGATGTCAACTCAAATTCTTTTTTTATTTCTAAACTAGATTTTTCTGTTGTTGAGTTTAAGACTTACTTATTCTGGATACCAGACCTTGTCAGATATATGATTTGCAAAATTTTCCTCCCATTCTTGTGAGTTACCTTTTACTCTCTTGATAAGAGCCTTTGATGTACAAAAGTTTAAATTTTATCAAGTCAAATTTATCCATTTTTTAGTTGTTTCTTGTGATTTGGGTGTCATATCTGAATCCATTGCCAAATTCAAGATCATGAGTATATACCACTATATGTCCTTCTAAGAGTTTTATAGTTTTACTTCTTATATTTAGGTCTTTGAGAGATCTTGTGTTAATTTTTGCATATGGCGTGAGGTAAGGTTAATACTTAGAATTTTACTTATTAGTAATAGCAGGTTTTTAGACTGGTAGGAATTAGCTTCCAGCTGTTCAAAAATGTCCAACCTCTGTGTATCTACAAGCTTTTTCTGGTAGATCATCTGTTTTTCAATCATGTATTTTGCATCTATAAATTCATCATATAGACTACCCGTGTCTACACTCTGAAGCTCATAAGATAAACCTCTCTTTCTTAGAGAAAATGGTTTTAAAGCATAGAGATGATTTGAATTGTGAAATTGAAGGTGGATTTCAAATGAGTTATATTTTTAGTAAAGAAATTGAGAAAATCCTTTTAAAATTGCCTGCACCTTTTTTGGTGGCTTTTTTGAGTTCTGAAGCAATCTTATATCTAAAAATTGAGGCTTTCTTTTGTTTTGGCCATATAGTTTTGTCATAACCTACACATAACATTGAATAACTAAGATTTGGTCAGTCCATAATTTTCTCCTCTTTATAACCTCTTTAAATATCAACAAATAATTTTGGAGTAACAGAACATAAATTTTTGTTTTACTGAAATCTTTTAATGGTTCTCATTCACAGTGTATCTCCACATTAGAGAAGAACGTTCTTCTTGTCTCACATTTTGAAAGTATGATGGCACAATTGGCCAACATTTTAACTTAAAAAATATTTCTGACAATGATAGCCATTGTGTAGGCACATGTCTAGGGAGACTGTCTTCTTCAATTTCTATAAAATGAAAGTCTCATAAAGTGCTTCTGCATGTTTTGAGAAAACTGAAAATGACAAAAAAATTATGAAAGCTTCAATATCACAGGCAGGAAAATCACACCCATTTTAACAGAGTTATGTGCAAGGTATGAAAGATATTCAAAAGAAAATATCATTTTCTTTGGTAAGGAGGTTATAGACTGAAAATAATTTGCCAAAATTTATATTTGAACTGTCTGCTGAATTTACAAATAGGTGAACAAAGTCTGACTTTTATTTGGGCAGATATTAATGATTCTTTGTTATATATTTTTTCAAGTTGCCTTAAAATCTTCACAGATTTCAAGACTATACTTTGATAATCGATTATAAAAATCAAAATACTTGAGAGCTGGGAGTAGAGGCATTTTTTGTTGTTGCTATGATTCTATGCATCACTTAGTCTAGTAAGGATGGTCCTTGGTATGATCTAACAGAATCAGCTCTTCACTGTAAAGGGCTAATACATCTGTTATCAAAATCTCTTTTTTGTTCACCCACAGGACAATGTAGTCTGATACAGGTAATGTAAATTTACTTAGTTTCATAGATCAGTTAAGGAAAACATGCAGTAATTTGTTAATGTAGTATGCCCAAGTTAATTCAGTGCTGCTATTTCCAATTAAGCATTAGTGACCTTTTGGTAGATACAAACTTTTGATTGGTTTAGAAAAACTTGCCTGTCTTATCCTATACTCATTAGATTCAGTATTCAGGGACTTCCCTGGTGGTCCAGTGGTTAAGATGCTGCACTCCCAATGCTAAGGACATACTCAGTATTCATATGTACTTTCACAGCTCTTGCTCCACTATGCTTAGTCCCCAGTTAATTTCTATATATTGTGCAGTATTCTCTCTTTAGCTTACTGACCTCCCTAATCCATTTGTATGTGTTCTTCTGTCTTAAAATACACAGCAGATTAGTCCTCTTTCTTGGTGATATTTATATCATGATGGCATTGATATTGTAATCATTCTCATTTTCCTTATAGTAACCCTGAGAAAACTTGATCCTAATAATCACAATGTTAATAGTAAACTAAACTATCTGGATAAAAAAGTACAACAGTTAATCCACAGCAATGTCAAAGATGAACTATTTTTAGTGTCACTATGGTTGGTTTTTATTTTCTTAAGTGCTGATTTATATTATAATTTCTGTCACATACTGCTTTTTCAAAAACAAAAGGAAATAACAAAATTTTAATAGAAATAATGAAGATAAAAGTGTTACTTGGTAAACAAGAAAGCAGTTGTTCAATGGTTGATATGTGTTGATTTCATAGTATAACTCAGAGTTATGGGATAATTTTTGAAGTAAATATGTTTATTTATATATTTATTTATCGGTATTGAGTAGTGTGTATAGTTTACATACAATATTATATTAGTTTCAGGTGTACAATATAGTGATTCAATGTTCTTACTGATTTTATACCACAATAATTATAATATTATTGACTATATTCCCTGTGCTGTACATTACATCCCTGTGCCCTATTTATTTTATAACTAGTAGTTTATACCTCTTAATCCCGTTCACCCATTTTGCCCAGCCCCTCAGCCCCCTCCATCTGGCAACAATTGGTTTGTTCTCTGTATCTCTGAGTCTGTTTCTGTTTTGTTATATTCATTCATCTATTTTGCATTTTAGATTCCACATATAAGTGAAAACATGCAGTATTTGTCTTTCTCAGTCTGACTTCCTTCACTCAGCATAATACCCTCCTGGTACATTCATGTTGTCACAAATAGCAAGATTTCCTTCTTTTTTATGGCTGAGTTATATTCCATTTTGTATATATATATCACATCTCCTTTATCCATTCATCTATTGATAGGCATTCAGGTTGCTTCCAAATCTTGCTTAGTGTAAATAATGCTACAATAAACATTGGGGTGCATATATCCTTTTGAATTAGTGTTTTTATTTCTTTGGATAAATACCCTTAAGTGGAATTGCTGGATCATATGATAGTTCTATTTAATTTTTTGAGGAGCCTCCATACTGTTTTCCATAGTGGATGTTCCAATTTACCCTCCCACTAATAGTATACGAGGATTTCTTGTTTTTCACATCTTCATGAGTACTTGTTATTTCTTGTCTTTTGACAGGTGTTTAGTGATATTTCATTGTGGTTTTGATTTGCATTTCCTTAATTATTTGTGATGTCACATCTTTTCATGTGCCTGTTGGCTGTCTGTATGGCTTCTTTGGAAAAATGCCTATTTAGGTCCTCTGACCATTTTTTAATTAGATTATTTGATTTTTTGCTATCAAGTTGTATAAGAAATTTGAATATTTTGGATATCAGCCCTTTATCAGACATATTACTTGCAAATATCTTTTCCCATTCAGGAAGATACATTTTTGTTTTGTTTATGGTTTCCTTTGCTGTGCAAGAGCTTTTTAGTTTGATTAGGTCCCATTTGTTTATTTTCTTTCTTCCCCTAGCCTGAAGGAGCAGAGTCAAAAAAACATTGCTAAGACCTATGTTAAAGAGCAGCCTGCCTTCATTTTCTTTTAGAAGTTTTATTGTTTCAAGCTTACATTTAGGTCTTTAATGCATTTTGAGT
The DNA here is from genome assembly GCF_000442215.2 of Lipotes vexillifer. Lineage (NCBI taxonomy): Eukaryota > Metazoa > Chordata > Mammalia > Artiodactyla > Lipotidae > Lipotes > Lipotes vexillifer. The sequence continues at coordinate 616,423 of NW_006778096.1, read as the reverse complement.
ATATTTTTATATATTGTGTGGAATATGGTCTAGTTTCATTCTTTTACATGTAGCTGTCCAGTTTTCCCGGCACCACTTATTGAAGACACTGTCTTTTCCCCATTGTATATTCTTGCCTCCTTCATCTTAGATTAATTGACCATATGTGGAGGGTGTCATATCTTATGGTTAAGTCTTTAAGCCATTTTGAGTTTATTTTTGTGCATGGAATTAGGGTGTATTCTAACTTCTTTGATTTACATACAGCTATCCTCCTTTCCCAGCACCACTTGCTGAAGAGATAGTTTTTTCCCATTTTGTATTCTTGCCTCCTTATCGAAGATTAATTGACCGTAGGTGTGTTGGTTTATTTCTGGGCTCTCTATTCTGTTCCATTGATCTCTGTCTATTTCTATGCCAGTACCATACTGTTTTGAATGTTTTAGCTTAGAGCTTAGTAGTATACTTTGAAGTCAGGGAGTGTGATGCCTACAGCTTTGCTTTTTGGGGTTTTTTTCTCAAGATTTCTTTGGCTATTTGGGATATTTTGTGGTTCCATGCAAATTTTAGAATTATGTACTGTAGTTCTGCCACTGAAATTTTGATAGGGTTTTTATTGACTCCACAGATTTCTTTGGGTAGTATAGATACTAATACTGACACAATAGTATTAGGTACAATAATAATTCTTGCAATCCATGAACACAGGATATATTTCCATTATTTTTATCATCTTCAGTTTTCAGTGTCTTATAGTTTTCAGAATATAGGTTTTTCACATCCTTGGTTAAACTTTTTGCTAGCTATTTTTTCCTTTTTGATGTGATTGTAAACAGGATTGTTTTCTTGGTTTTTATTTATGATACTTCATTATTAGTGTACAGAAATGCAAGAGATTTCTGTATGGTGATTTTTGTATCCTACAACTTTCCTGAATTCATTTATTAGTCCTCATAGTTTTTTTGTGTGTGGAGTCTTTAGGATTTTCTATATATAGTACTAAGTCATCTACAAATAGTGACAATTTTAATTCTCTTCTAGTTTGAATTCCTTTTCTTTCTTTCTTTTGTCTGCTTGCTGTGGCGAGGACCTCTAGTAAATTCTGTGTTAAGTAGAAGTGGCAAGATTGGGCATCCTTGTCTTGTTCCTGATCCAAGAGGAAAAGCTTTTACCTTTTCACCACTGAGTATGATGTTAGCTGTGGGTTTGTCATAAATAGCCTTTATTATGTTGAGGTATGTTCCCTTTATGACAACTTTAATAAGAGTTTTATCATGAATGGATGTGAATTTTGTCAAATGCTTTTCCTGTGCCTATTGAGATGATTGTGCAATTTTTATCCATCCTTTTGTTAATGTGGTTTATCACATTGATTAATTTATGGATACTGAGCCATTCTCACATCCCTGGAATAAATCCCACTTGTTCATCTGTTCTTTTCTTCTTCATTTACTCTCTTCCCTTAACTACTTATTGTAGTTATTATTGATTTTATGACTTTTGTGTTTTAACCATCATACTGTCTTTTTAAGTGGTTGATCCAGTGCCTTTACTACCTAGTTTATTTACCAGTGAGATTTTTTTTCTTCACATATTTTATTATTTCTTGGTATATATAGCCTTTTCTTTTTCACTTAGAGAAGGCCTTTTAACATTTTTTTGTCAGGCTGGTAGAGTGGCAGTGAACTCTTTCAGTTTTTGCTTGTCTGGGAAACTCTTTCTCTCTTCTTCAATTCTGTATGATAACCTTGCTGGGTAGAATATCCTTGGTTGTGGAATTTTTCCTTTCAGCACTTTAAACATATCATGCCACTTCCTTCTAGACTGCAAAGTTTCTGCTGAAAAATCAGCCTATAGCCTTATAGGAGGTTCCCTTGTACATGATTCTTTGTTTTTCTCTTGCTGTCTTTAAAATTCTCTCTTTATATCTAACATTTGCCATTTTATTATAATATGTCTTGGGGTGAATCTCTTTTGGTTTCATCTTGTTTAGGACTCTCTGTTTTTCCTGGACATGGGTATGTTTCCTTCCTCAGGTTAGGAAAGTTTTCAACCATTATTTTACCAAATATGTTTTCTGCTCTTTCCC
>NW_006778096.1:576591-614335 GCF_000442215.2 Lipotes vexillifer | reverse complement strand
ATGTTTTCTGCCCTTTCCCTCTTCTTATTCTGGGATCCCTATAATGCAAACGTTAGTACACTTGATGTTGTCTCAGAGGTCCCTTAAACTAACCGTATTTTTTAAAATTCCTTTTTCTCTTTGCTGTTTTGACTGGGTAATTTTCACTATTCTGTCTTCTAGTTCACTCATGGATTCTTCTGTATCACCTAATCTTCTGTTGATTCCCTCTAGTGCAGTTTTAATTTCGTTCATTGTATTCTTTAGCTCTGATTTTCCATATATTTTTGGTATGTATTTTCTAAGTCTTTGGTGAAGTTCTCACTTTGTTCCTCTATTCTTCTCCCCAAGTTTGGTGAGCATTTTTATGAATACTCTTTTTCAGATAAATTACTTATCTCCATTTCATTAATTTTTTTTTTCTGAGTTTCATCTTGTTCTTCTTGTTTGGGACATATTCCTCTGTCTTCTTATTTTGTTTGACTTTCTCACTTTGTCTTTGTGAAATTAGGCAAAACTATTTCAAGACTATGCCAGTCTTGGAAGTATGTCCTTGTATAGGAGCAACCTTGCAGACTTCATGTGCCCAGTGGCTTTGGTGGGAGAGTTGGAGACAACACAAGCAGGGGCCAGGGCTTCGCACAGGGTACACTGGGGGCTGCCATCTTGACAGAAGTGGGCTGAAGCCAGAGGGGCTAGAGCTGGATTCCAGTGTGGCCCAGGGCTTCTACCAGGTTATGGTAGAGGCTGCCACCTTGGTGATGGTGTTGGAGCCAGAGTGTGGTGTGGGCTGCTGCTTCTCTTGGGGCAAGCTGGTGGCTGCTTCCTTGGTGGGGGTCAGCATAGAGCTAGGGTTCTAGAGCTGCAGCCTGAGGTAGGCTGGGGCTTCTCCTGGGGTACTCTGGTGGCTGCTGACTTGGAAAGGTTTTGGAGCTGAAACCAAGTGCTGGCTGGAGGTGTGCTTGGACAGTTTTGGCAGGCCAGCTAAAGCGCCAGGTGCTTTTCAACCTGCTGCCTCTGTGCTGGGACTCAGAGCTAGTAAGTTTGTGAACGTACCCTTTAGGAGTGGAGTCTCAGTTTCCTACAGCCTTCTTGCTCTCCTGGTTGTAAGCATTGTTGGCTTTCAAAACCCATTAAGACTGCAGGGCTAGGGTACCTAATGTGGGGCTTGAACACCTCCTTCTTAGTGAAGATCTCCAAGTTTGTGATATCCCCTTCTTTTGGGTTGCCTGCCAGAGATGTGGGTCCTGAGTTGATCACTTCTCTTCCCTTCCTATCCATTTCAGTGTGTTTTTTTCTTTATATCCTTAGTTGCAGAAGAACTGTTCTACTAGTCTTCTATTTGTTTTCAGAGAGAGTTGTACTATATATAGTTGTAGTTTTGGTGTATTCATGGGAGCACCTGAGCTCAGGATCTTGCAATCTGCCATCTTGATCTTGCTAATGGTAACTGTTGCTGTAATGATTACAAATGATTACTTTGCACACTTAAGTCACATCATTCAGAGTGGTGTAACAATGAGTAATTTATACTTGAGACTCACAAATCATAATTTTTAATATCAGTGGCCAGGGTAAAAGCAGCAACCTTGACTATGGAAGGGAGATAATCTATGCTGTATTCATTTCATACAAAAGCATCATATTCTGTCTATAGTATGGGTTTTGTAATTTTTCCCCAAACTTCTGCACCTATCCTCAAAAGCAAGTGTACTTTTGTGACTTTTTGTGACTAGGGAAAGTTTTTCTATGATACTGAAATTTCTGTGGTAAAATCTGGTTGGTCCTGGGCATAGTAGGGCAGATGGTCAGCCTACCTTGATGACAACAGGAGATCAACCTTGATACAATACTACCATTAAATTCACAGACCTTATTCACATTTCTTGAACTGTTTTTTATTTATATCCATGTAGACAATGTTTCTTTTTTCTTTCTGGTTCTAGGTCCAATCCAAGATCATGTGTGGCATCTATTTGACATGTCATTCCAGTCTTTAATGTGTAACTGTTTCCAGTTCCCTTCTTCTTGTATGACCTTGACAGTTTCTTTCTGTTTTGTTTTTTTTTTATTGTGGTATGTGGGCCTCTCACTGTTGTGGCTTCTCCCGTTGCGGAGCACAGGCTCCGGATGCGCAGGTTCAGCGGCCATGGCTCACGGGCCCAGCCACTCTGCGGCATGTGGGATCTTCCCAGACCGGGGCACGACCCTCAACCACTGCGCCACCAGGGAAGCCGGACAGTTTCTTTTTTATGAATGAACTGAATTTGATGTTTTCCTCCAATCAAACTTAAGCCATTCATTGTTTGCAGAAATTCCATGGAACTGATACAGTGCTAGTCTATGATGCCTCACATCAGGAGGTGCCTGCTGAGGACTTATCCTGCTAATGGTGATGGTAACCTTGATCACTTGGTCAGTTTCATGTCTTCCAATTTTTTCTTTTCCTCCAGAAAGACATTTTCCAATTTGTAATCGGTAAGCATTTCATTGGAAGCTACTCTGAATCTATGCTAATATTCTGCTCCTCCTCAAACTTTCACTAGCCTAAGTATCCATTGATGATTCCTGTGTGAATCAACCACCACTATGCTTGCCAAATGCTGAATTTTATTTCCATCATTTCTTCTGCAGCTGTTAGTTATCTTTTTACTATAAGTAGATGTTTTCCCTTCTCGTGAAGCTATTTCTGTTTTTATCAATATAGACTCACGGATAATTGTTTTAATCAATGAGTTGTATTCTGTTTACTATCATTATTTATTTTGATGCTTAAATTGTTCTAGATTTAGCATGTGAGTCCCTTCTGCATGTTGACATAGCCCCATCATTTTTTCACACTTACTTTTTCTTGCAAAAGATTTTCCAGGCTCATCTTATTTTCCTCACTCAGCCCTGGAATTAGCCATTTCTTTCACAAACTGTATATTCTTTCAATGAAAAAAAAGCATTTAGAAACAAGGGTCTGAGCACTTGTGCTCACTGCTAGTGAAGTGTCACTGTTTCTAGATCCTCTCAGCAGAGAGAGATTTATGAAATATATGTATACAAATATTCCTGCACACACATATTATATACATATGTATTATATATATATTTATTTACCTATATATTTATTTATAACTAAAACCTTAAATCAAGTTATTTACACCAATATTTTCAATTCAAATGCAATACCTCAGCACTTTTTTTCCAGTATGCCAACATGCCATGTTTGTAAATTGTTCTCTGACATGCAAGAAATTTTTTACTACCCTAAAGTTTTTTTGCTTTGCTCAGTCCCTTTTCCACCAGTTTGACTCTTGACACTCCATCACCTCTGCTTAGCTGCCACCTCACTGCCACCTTCTTAGAAATTAGGTCAGCCTCACCTCTGCATGGCATCCTCACTATGACCCTTTCTTCGGCTGCCAGGAGGATGCCTGCCTCCACACAGCCTCTTCATCATCACCAACAACTTGGTACTTTTACCTGCTCATGTCTCAGCTTCCTGTCCTCCTGTCTCCACTTTCTCAGATTTAGGGGTTGGTTACCTCCTCTGCAAAGTTTCTCTGCTATCCCATAGAGACTCTTTAAAAAATTGTACACACATTTTGCATATCATCATTTACTCAATTTATCTGTGCTGTTTACTTTGCTTTTGGGAGCAGAGTAATGCACTGCAGTCAGGCAGCATTTAATCAGAATTATTCAAATTTTATCTGAAATTTAGTGAATAATCTCCAGGAGGGTTTTGGTTACTATACTTTATTACTATCTGTGATGTATTGAATCATTTATTTGTTCATTCATTCATTCATTTTCACTTAAGACATTCTCTCCTTTTAAATTGGAAGATGACAGGAAAGTGATAATACTAATCTCTTAAAGAGACTTATTTTATAGTTTCCTCTGGGCCTATAATCAAAGGAAAAATATTTTTCTGTTAGATACAGACCACATAAAATTAGAAACTATTTTCTGGGGGTGTCTTCTGTTCTTCTCAACACTTGGCTCATTCATAAACAACACAAGAAAACCAGACTTGTAGAGGATGCTCACATTGGAATACTGGATTCAAAGAATACAGAAATCTGATATAAAAGAGGAGAGTAAAAGTTTGACAGTACAGAATTTTAATTGTTTCTTAGGAGCATCGTGGTAGTTATTTTTGATAGTATTTTTCACAGTTATTGGCTTAAATTATTCATGTTACTTATTTTATTTTGAATTTGTGAAAGGTATATTCTTTCTCGATCAGGCTTGTGAAGTGCCTATTAATTTTATTAGTTTCTTCAAAGAAAATACTTTGCCCTTGTTGATTTTTTCCTATGTACTTTATAATATCTCTGAATCAATGTACATGGACTATTTGTTTATGCTCTATAGTTTAGTGTGATTGATTCTTCTTCTGCATTATTTATAATGTGTTGTCAGTAAGCTGCAATTGTTTTATCCCAGGCATTATAAACTTACATATTCATTTATAATATGAATTCTTATATATACAAATATATCTATTTTGTTTGAAGTAAGATTCAATAAGTGGAAAATATAGTGGTCATATTAGTGATGAGAATGCATTCTCTAAACAAAAAAGAAAAAGAATGATGTGTAACCTCCTGAAAATTAAAAAAAATTTTAGTGACTCTAAAGTGTGTTTTGTTATATAAGAACAAAAGAATGTGAATTAATGTATATAACTTAATACATATTTGAAAATAAGTATGAACATAGTATTTGTAAATTCTGGGCACTAGTGTGTTTGTAATTGATTTGTAAATTGATCATTGATTGTAAATGTAATGTTGTAATTATGGACTATTTTACAAGAAATCCAGATTAATAAAATTAGCTACTCAGAATGACACAAGAAAATTGCCATCCTGGATTGTTGTTGCTATAAAAACACTCAAGAATAAGTTATCCATCTATATGTTGAAAAGAAAATTAAGCAGTTTTTTTTTTTTTTTTTTTGCGGTACACGGGCCTCTCCTGTGCTCCGGACGCACTGGCTCAGCAGCCACGGTTCACGGGCCTAGTCGCTCCGCGGCATGTGGGATCTTCCCAGACCGGGGCACGAACCCGTGTCCCCTGCATCGGCAGGCAGACTCTCAACCACTGCACCACCAGGGAAGCCCAATTAAGCAGTTTTGACTGTGAATAACCTAGGTATAAAAAGAGTTGCCTTGTAGGCTTTCTAGTAAATGCTTTCATAGTGCTTAAAAGTAATTCATTTCTTAAATTCAGTAAATATATTCCTAGTGTTCACTATTGATTTAATAATAGCTTAATCAACATATCTTTATGGTTAAAGGTTAACATCATCAAATTCCATAGCCAAATTATGATATATTGGGAATTTAAGAAGATTTAAATATTATAAATTTATTATATTAAGTCTAATGATCAATTTTTGTCCCAATCCAAAGCAAGTGTTAATTAAATAATGTTGCATGTCATTGTGTGTTCCAACATATCAGGAAGTTAAGAGGCCCTCTTTTTCCTGTTTCATTAGAGCAATTACCTATTTTGCTTCATTAACTTCTTCCTGTACTTTCTGTGGAAATTATCTTCTTGGCCTGGAGCTTTTGAATCAGTTCATAAAGTGATAACTCATTAAATCATCTGTCCTAAACTTTATGAATATTGAGAACATTTGCATAACCTAAATTTCTTCAGCATCTTCAGGGTCAGATTGGTATACAATCCAATCAATTTAGTGCACCTTTTTTTTGTATAATTGAAACCAAATGAGAAGAGGCAAAGTTGAACATAAATAGAAAATTTATTAAAGCAGATAGTTTAACTGAAATTCTGAATTCATTGATACCTTATTTTTATCTTTAATCGGCCTCATTTTCTATGTAAAGATATGGAAAACTCTGATGTGTACAATATATTTTATATATGTGTATGTATGTGTGTGTGTGTGTGTGTGTGTGTGTGTGTGTGTATAACACTATATACATTATATATAATATATCCTGACACTTTTTTATAAATCTGTAGTGGATGCTGTTGGTACCTGGCCCAGGTCCTTTGGGCTTTTTCTTTTCAGTAAACACTTGCTTGATTTCTAACTGCCAGGACATGCTTTTCTTGGTGTGAGGATTTCTCTGGTAGCCAAAACCTTCTTTGCTTCCATGCAGCAGACTAGGAATGCAGGAGAAATAGTGACCCCTAGAAGCAGTTGTCAACCAGTGACTGATGGGAGGCAGTCATGACCTCCTGTAATTGAGGTATCAGTACCTCAGCTTTCTCACTTACTGGGTATCGTAATTCTGATGTACATGTTCTGTATATTCCCTCAAGGTGAAACTTCTGTTATGCACAGTGGTAGGTAACTGACTTGACAACACACAACGCTTTGATGACTGTCCTTTTTCTATCCCCCTTAACTGCTCCACTACCCATGTTTCCTGGGATCATCTCTCATATAACCTACTTGTATTTGAATCAGATCTCTGGTTCTTGTTGGGGTAAACAAAACTAAGACAAATTCATTTATTCAGCCAACAAATATTTATGTGAAAAAAATATACAGGGCTTCCCTGGTGGCGCAGTGGTTGAGAGTCCGCCTGCCGACGCAGGGGACACGGGTTCGTGCCCCGGTCCGGGAAGATCCCACATGTGGCGGAGTGGCGGGGCCCGTGGGCCATGGCCGCTGAGCCTGCGCGTCCGGAGCCTGTGTTCTGCAACGGGAGAGGCCACAACAGTGAGAGGCCCGCGTACCACAAAAACAAAACAAAACAAAACAAAACAAAAATTCCTTCCTCATGGGGTTTACATTCTAGTGGGAAGAGGGCAAAAAACAAAAACTAAACATATATGTGTGTGTGTGTGTATTTATATATATATATATATAAATACACACACACACACACACACACACACACACACACACACACACACACACGATTATAGCAGACATTGATGAGTACCTCAGAAAATATCAAGGCAGGGAAGGAGGAGATGGAGTGCAACTTTGTTGTGCATTGCATCCTATAACAGGTGGGCAAGGAAGACTTAACTAAGATGGTCATTTGAACAGAGCCCTGAAAGATACGAGGTCATGTCATTGGGAGGAATATGATCTCAGTTCTAATGGACTTAAAATTATTTCCTTATATGTTTATTTCCTTACGAGTTTTGTTTTATTTAAAATATTATAGGAATATAATATTTTTTAAAATGGAATGTAAAAATCCTATATAACCAGGGAAGAAGAGTCATGAAAGTCAAATATATTGCACTTTGACAGAGACATTTCGATGCCTGACTGTATCGAAATGACTCTCCACATGACTCCCACATTAAATACAGCTATATCTAAATGTCCTGCTCTGAATAAGATAATGTTCCTTCTCTCAAGAGGCTAAATTTTAGACATGTAAACAAACTAATACAAAAATATGTTCTAAAAAAGGAAAGAATTTAAAGTAATAAGGAATTAATCTATGAGAGTGCAGATCAAAGAAACTTTTAGAGAGATGCTGGCACATGAATAGCATACTGAAGATCAATCAGACAAACAAGCTAGGACATCCTGGATTCAGAGAACAATAGGTGCAGTGCTGTGAAATCATGTAGTGAATGCCTTATCTTTGTTAAGAATTGCAGGAGTATGCATTTCAACAATTATGAGATAGAAGGTGAGGCCAAAGAAAGAGGTAGCGTTGAGATAATGAAAGAACTTGGGTGCTTTGTGAAGGGGCTCCTGAACAATTTTGAGCAAGACAAATGTCATCATTAGGCTTACTTTCTGAAAACATTCCTCTGGCTGCAATGTGCAATGTCAGTTGGAGGGAGCAGAGAAGAGACTGAAAGCAACCTTAGGAATTTGGACATTCCATCATGTTAGATTCGATGAAGAACAGGAAACAGATTCAGAACGATACATATGAGAAAACCAATGGGATTTGATTATTGGCTAGACTTGGAGAGTTGAGTGAGAGTTACCTGAGTGACAATGCAGGTGTCTAGATGGTGTTCCTGGTTGGATGGGTCACTAATCTCAAAACAGGATATGAGCTCAGAAATACTCTGTATTACTTCATAGCGAAATATTACTTCAATCTGCCTCTACTTATCTATCATGTTACTGTAGTATTTTGTTCCTGGATTAATGGAAATGAAAGATTGGTGAGGTGAGCTGGGTCATAATAAAATTGTTGGTGCCTATTGATTAATCTTCAGAATGAAACATTTCCACCTTCTTTCATTTTATTCTGTAAATGACAAGATACATTTGGCTAGCCAGCGATTAATGTCGACTGTTAATAATTTGGCTAGCCAAAATACAAATAAAATTTTCCTCTGTAAGAGGGACAAAACTAATTTTGATTGTCTAATAAGCACACTTTGCTAACGTTCCCTCCCTCATAAGAATGCTATACAGTAAGACAATACCATTTTAAAAGTGAGAAACCAAGGATCTTTTGTTCATTGTTCCATGAGTCATAAGTGGTGAGACTGGGGAATTTAAACTCTCTTGTCTTTGATGCCCAAGTCCCAGATTTCTCCACAACAGGACGACAAAATTCAAAAGTAAATGAATAGTCTGCTTTTTGTATATATGATTCTAATTAGATAAGGCATCTGTATTTTTGTTTCAATAATAGATTATAATGAGCCATTGAAACTTTTCGTTGAAGGCAAATTGTGATCATTTTAATCAGGAATTGTTGTTATTGAGATGAAGCTTGGGAACTCTGATACTGCTGTTGTGCAAAGGTGAATTATGATTAGGTTTAAAATTGAGTGAACTCAACCAGGGACATTTATTGTAGTATTTATTTCTTCTTAAACTGGCTGCATTTGGTTTTATATTCTAAATCAAAAAAAAATTTAGGAATTTTTGCTGAAACAGAAGATGTGGGCATATTACCTTGTCTGAAAAAATGATTTAATAAAGTTACTTTTATGTAGAAATACAAGAAATATATAATACATATATTTCATATGAGGTATGTGAAATTCATCTTATGTATATGATACACACATGCACATATCTATATATACACATGTAATTATATATAAATTTATATATGAATGTTTGCTATTAAAATCATAGTAGCAAGGAGAAAATTACAAGGGCATCATTCACTAATGTTACTGAGTGGTTATTTATTTGCTCTCAAATTTTTATTGACAAAAACATAATCAAATGCCAATTATATACAAATACAATTCCATATACTCAAAACCAAAGTCCCCTTTGATGTGTGTATAAGAATACTTTAAGAAAAGAAAGAAATTTTTAAGCAATGATGTCAGATGTTCTTTTAGTACTGAATGATGAATTCAACACTACTAAAAGAGGTCAGTGTTGCGTTTACAACTTCTTATACGGTGTTTAATTTTTAGATAGGAAAAAATGACCGAACATTTTAGAATCAGAGCAAACATTTTTGTTGAGAACAGAAGTTTTCTTAAAACGTAGACCATTTTCAAAACTACTTACATAATCAATAAGTGCTGCATATGGGAATTTTGGTTCCAGTATATTGATCAGTCAAGCAGATACAGGGATTACAGCAGAGTGGGATTTAGGACTTCCCTACAAGTCCTAACCACTGTGACTCAGTGGTTAAGAATACTACTGCCAATGCAGGGGACACGGGTTCAATCCCTGGTCCGGGAAGATCCCACCTGCCACGGAGCAACTAACCCCGTGAGCCACAACTACTGAAGCCCACACGCCTAGAGCCCATGCTTCGCAGCAAGAGAAGCCACCACAATGAGAAGCCCGTGCACCACAACGAAAAGTAGCCCCCGCTCGCCGCAACTAGAGAAAGCCTGCATGCAGCAATGAAGACCCAACGGAGCCAAAAATAAATTAAGAAAAGAAAAAAAAAAGTGGGATTTAGAAGAGAGCTGGAAATTGGTTCCTTTGTATTTTCCATCCATAGTTATTAGTTACCCTCCAGGGCTTCACAAAACACAGTCTGTTCAAAGCAGAAAATATGATCATGCCTCATCTCTTTAAAAACCTTTAATAACTTTGAATTGTTTTATAATCTCAAATCCCAACATGCTCTCAAAATTTCCAGCGTGATCTCCCGTTCATCTTGCCCTCCTCTTTACCTGTCTCATTTTATTTGAGCTACTTGGGTTTTTCTGAGGCCCTCAAGTCCCACGCACTCGCCTCCATCTTGGGACTGTCATACTTCACAGCTACTTAAAACTTAACTACTCTTTTTTTTTTTTTTTTTTTGGCCGTGCTGCTCTGGGCCTGTGGAACCTTAGTTCCGCAATCAGGGATCAACCTGCGCCCCCTGCAGTGGAAGCACAGAGGCCTAACCACTGGACCGCCAGGGAATTCCAAACTTAACTACTCTTGATTTCAAGTCTCAACTTGAACATTGTTTTCTCTCGAGGAATCCTCTCCTAAACCCACAGTTTAGGCTAAAGTCTTCTATTAAATAATCCCATCATACAGGATACTTCTCTTAAAGAGCACCTTGCACAATTGAAGTGAATGAGATATTTATTTAAAAGTAATTTTTTAACGGACATTTTCTCCATTGACATCTAGACCCCTTGAGCATAGAGGCTGCTGTGTACAGACATGTATGCCCAGTGCCTGACATTTAGCAGGAACAGAGAAGATGGCTGTAGATTAACTACTTTGTGATGGTGCTTTCCTATATTTTAAAATTTCAAGCTGTCATTAAGTGGCCCGGGAGGCTTTTCTTGTGTAGACAAGCTCATTAAGGAAACAACAGAGAAGCATTCTTCTTTTACCATGTGTATGAAGTCCTCTGCCATTTTGGTTCTTTCCTCACCTATTTGTTAATGTCTGTTTTTAAGAGTGGTAGGGAAGTAGGTTGATGTGCTTACATGTAAGACTAGTGGTTGTCAACCAGGGTGATTTTGCTCTTCAGGGGACATGTGGCAATGTCTGGAGAGAACTTTGCTTGTCACATGGTGGGGGGTGGGTTGGTACTGGCATCTAGAGAAGCGGATGCAGCTAAAATCCTACAATGCACAGTGAAGACACTCAAAACAAGGAATTATCCAGCTGACGTGCCAGTAGTGCAAAGGTTGAGAAACCCTGAGATGGAGAATGGGACTATAAATTGTTATGTCCTGGATAAAGAAAGTTTCTATAATATAGCATCAGAGTATATTACTTTAGTTAATTTATTTTGGATAGTTACATAGGCATGGGTATTAGTCTTGTTTCATGATGTGTAAGTGGTTTATCTAGAGTCTAGTACAAATAACTTTCCATACTGAGCACATATCTTGCACATTACTGGCATTCGATAAATCTTTGTTGAATTGAATTTTATTTGGCATATCATTCCAACTTGTCAAGATCATTTTGTGCCCAAGACTTGATATCTAAATTATATCTAACTTCCTAGTTTCATGTCAAGCACAAAGTTGAATTGTATGGCATCTATGCTGTTGATAGAAATAGTGAACAGGAGACCATACACTAAGATGAAATTCTGGAGATTCCATTTTGAAATATAAACATTGTTTATATTACCATTTCATCATAGTGGTGTACTTGATCCTGTGACACCTTCTTTGTGTAAGTTTGCCATTCATTGATGGAAAAAATGTGATTACACTTTCAAGGAGAGTCCACATATAGAAAGGAATGTGAAAAGATGGGTAATATTTTGAGTAATTATGAAAAAAATGGGTTAATGTTTTAATGGGTTATGATTGAATTATTCATACAGATTGCTAAAAGTGCATTATATCTTCTGTAGACAAATGGACGAAGATCAAGAAAAAATACACAAGAGAAAATTATTTTAAAATATGAGGCATTTAAAAAGTAATAGTCAACATTACTGAACACTATTTTTTAGGCACTAGGCTAAGTGCTATTCATGTACTTTCTGACTTACTGTGAAATATGTATTATTTGTATCTATATTTGATGGGCTCATCAAGGGTAACTAATTTGCCAAGATCCCTTAGCTATAAAGGGTTATATGAAAATATATTTAAATTCACTAGAGGTTAAACACTTGCAAATTAAGCAACTGCATGATAGATTTTGCATTACAGATTAGGGAAAATTAAAAATATAATATTCAATGTTGTAAATCTTGCAATAAAATATATACACACATATTGGTGGAGATGAGGTCTTTAACTCAATGGAAATCAAATTGACAATGTTCTAAAGCATCATAAAAATGTATTTATGCTTTAACCTACAATCCTACATATAATAATTTATCTTAAACAAAAATAAATTTTAAAACCATTATTTGTATATACAAGTTTATTTATGTGTAACCTTATAATTATTTAGAATGACAAGACAGTTAATTAAATATCCAGAAGCAATTTAAATAAATTAGACTATGACCAATTGATGAAACATTATATATATTATTAGGGACTATTTTAATTTTGAAGAATATATAACAACCTAGAAACATTTTCTTGATATAATTCTAAGCCAAGAAAGCTGCAAGGTAGACTGACTGTCACTTTATCAAAATATGCCTGCCTATGACAAAAATCTGGAGAGGAATATGTGATAAATATAGCTCTGTAATGTAGTGGCAGTATAATTAAATCAATGGAAACAAAGTTAATACTGTAAATATATGCTATTCAATTTCTATGAATACCAAAAATAAATTAATTAAAGTAATTCACTTTTAGGCTATATTGTAGAATCTGTCATCCATCTAGAAGAGAAGAATTTAGTCATGCTCCCCATATCAGGGTTTCTCAACCTCTGAACTAGTTTGGGCTCCATGACTCTTTGTGTGGGGGAACCACCCTGTGTATTGTAAGGTGTTTAGAAGCAACTCTGGCCTCTATATGACTAGAAACCATTATATCACTCCCTCACCCCCGATCCTCCATTATAACAACCAAAAACCTGTGAACTATAATTTTGTTAGAAGATCATTTGGAAGACTGGCCACAAGCATTCCTATGTATACATCAATGCATTTGTAATGTGACTTCATACCTCCTTTCAAGTGGATTCTACTTTTCTACCCCCTTAATCTGTCCTGGCTTTGTGACTGATTTAGGCCAGTGCAGTGAGCTGGTAGTTAGTAATGGGTCTCAGTTCCAAACCCAGGTCTTGTGAGGCTGTACACTCTTCCACTTGATCTTTTTGCAGCCCTGGCTCTCAGCTAAATAAACCCAAACTAGGGGATTAGAGGAAGAAAGACAACATAGATCAGAGTACAGTTAACCAGATGTCCCAGCTGAGTTTCCAGGTATGTCTGAGAGACCCCAGCTAGCATAGCAAAAGAACTCAGAGGCGAACGGCAAATGTACCTGAGATCCCACTCTGGAGCAGAACATCCCTGCTGAGCTTAAATTCCCATACCATGGAATTGTGAGTCAAATGTATAGTTGTTCTAAGTAACTAAATGTTTGTATCCTTTGTTATGTAGCAATAGTTTACCTATATATTTTGTGACAATAAACTGTATACCTCCTGGAAAATTTGTGTTAATTCCATACCTCATCAAAATGAAGTTCTGTATCCTACAGTTTACCTTTTCCCCAGGATTGATCACTAATACTTCTAGTATTATATACCTGGGTTTTCTACAGGATGTTTAATTTCCAATCAAGTAGTAGAAACAATCACATCTTGTGGATTTTGACCACATAAGTAGCTAGATTTTTACTTTAAGATATAATTTATTTTTACTTGATTAGAGCCAATTAGGCTTATTCAATTTATTTCACACTTTTTTCAATTAATTTGTGTTTTATGGGAGTAATGAAGTTGCAAGGGAAAACAACAAAACAACTTTAAGATATAAATATTTGTGAGAAGTAGGTTGAAACTGCTAGGATATTTTGTGAAAATAATTAGGTTTTGAAGATTAATGAAGTAAAAATTATTGTAATTGTATTCTAGCAGTAGGACACTGCTGATGCTAAGATTGTACCGAAATCTTTGTGTTGTATAAACTTTCCACTTCTTAGAAACCTATATGATAAGTATTCCAATGAAGGCTTTTTAAAAAAAATTTCTCATCTCAGGTTGTAGTGCTAACAATAATTTAATATGAGATCTTATTCTATTTTGGCAATTGCTGCTACGTTTTGTTTAAAGTTTTTTTGAGGACATATTGAGCAACCTTACAGATATGGAAATAGAAAAATATTTCTAGATTTTGAATCAGATGTTAAAACTTTTTATACTGACATTTTTCAAATTTCTAAATTTCTTGCAGTGTCCTTATTTGAAATTTAGACACTGTGATAAACTAATGACAAAAGTGGCCACAATTTTTCCCCTTGACCTATATATGGTCCTTGCAATGTGATGTTATAGCTTCCTCTGTCAAGAAGTGCAGTTTATTTTCCCACTCTGAATCTGAACTGACCTGTAACTTACTTTGGCCATTAGAACACTGTAGCAGAAATGGTGAACCAACGTCTGATACTACACCTTGAAACAGTGCTTTTTCTCACTGTCCTGGACTTCTCCCTTTACATGAAAATGAGTCTGACCAAGACCACTGGAGGAGGGGAGAACACATGAAACAAAGCCATTGAATCACCCATGTGAGGCCAGGCTAGACCAGCCCGCCCCCATCCGACCTGCTGGCTGATTGCAGATGCATGAGCAAACCCAGATGAGATCAGCCTCACCCAGAGCAGATAAACAGAACGATCCAGCTGACCTGTAGTCTCATGGGAAATAATGAATCTTCACTTTTTAAGCCACTATGTTTTGGAGTGGTTTGTTACACAGCAATGACAAGCCATATTATATAAAATCATTTCCACAGTTTTCTTTGTCTCATATGTGAGGCTTAAGTGGCATTATTTGTGTGAAAAAACAAGCACATATTTTTGACCAATAATAGTTTATATAATAGCCAATATAATTTTATATAATAATGCCATAAATCATTTTATAAATTAACTGTATTGCATTTTCTAAATAAACAAGTTCTATAACTTATTTTATACATATGATATATATCTAGTTTATCTGAATTTTAATTTTACTGATTATTTGAAATTAACAATACTAAATGGAAACGTTAAAATTTTTTCTGCATGTGCTTGAAAGCATTGTTTCCAAAATTGTTTTCTGAATTTGAGAAAACGTTGTTATAAAATTATTTTAAAATAGAAAAATCCATTAAAATGTTCTTTTAAAAAACTTTAAAAAATTAATTTGTTTAGGTAATAAGTATATAGAGATTTCTCATTTAAATATGAAGCAAAGACAAGTTAAAGAAAACAAACTGTCCAGATTTCAGTGTTTCAAGATTTCCTTTTTAAAAAATCAGATGTCCATCGAGAGATGAATGGATAAAGAAGACGTGGCACATATATGCAATGGAATATTACTCAGCCATAAAAAGAAACGAAATTGAGTTATTTGTAGTGAGGTGGATGGACCTAGAGTCTGTCATACAGAGTGAAGTAAGTCAGAAAAAGAAAAACAAATACCATATGCTAACATATATATGTAATCTAAAAAAAAAAAAAAAAAGGTTCTGAAGAACCTAGGGGCAGGACAGGCATAAAAACGTAGACGTAGAGAATGGACTTGAGGACACGGGGAGGGGGAAGGGTAAGCTGGGACAAAGTGAGAGAGTGGCACTGACATATATACACTACCAAATGTAAAATAGAGAGCTAGTGGGAAGCAGCCGCATAGCACAGGGAGATCAGCTTGGTGCTTTGTGACCACCTAGAGGGGTGGGATAGGGAGAGTTGGGAGGGAGACGCAATAGGGAGGAGATATGGGGATATATGTATATGTATAGCTGATTCACTTTGTTATACAGCAGAAACTAACACACCATTGTAAAGCAGTTATACTCCAATAAAGATCTTAAAAAAATAAAACATATGAAAAAGATGTATAAATATTAATTATTTAAAACATTTATTGAAAATAAAAATAGGGGAAAATAATAGACCCTCAACAATGAATTTGCAAGTCATTCGTGTTACTTGAATGGAATAATCGCGAACAGTTTAAGCCATTGCTAAATGACAGCAGATTCTCTGTAATAGGACATGTTTACTCTGTTCTGATAAGGACAGGTGTTACTGTAATTTTCACCCCTGAAAGGACACATGTGGGAAAATAACATTTACAGTGAATTCATTGACTTGGCTCAGGAATTGTCTTATTTGTACCGACGGCTGCTGGAAAAAGCCGGCGATATGTTCTGGCCTGGTGTTTGTTAACTTTTGCAGGTGCTCTGCTTTCCAGGGGCTTCTATAAACCACTGGCTTTCATTCTTTTACCCTTGTTTGAGCTGATATTGTCATTCATGACTGCACAGGACTATAAATGATGATCTAATGTCACTTATTAATTACTTGGCATCCTGCACTACAGTTTAATCTTCCTGGGTCAATATCAGCTCTCAGCTTGGTGCTCAAAAAGCAAGCATAGGTATGTGTATGGATATATCTGCAGTGGGCAAGAGTACATCTTGTCTTTTTTTTACTGAGACATTACTGACATATAAAAAATTGTACATATTTAATGTGTAAATCTTGATGAATTTGAAGATAAGTATACACTCATGAAACTCTCACCATAAATAATGTATAAACTTAACCATCCCCTCTAAACATTCCCTCTCTCCCTCTTTTATTTGTGGTAAGAACATTTAACATAAGATCTACCCTCTTAACCAATTTTAAGTATACAGTATTGTTAATTATATGCTCTATGCTGTACATTAGATCTCTAGGACTTATCCTGTATAACTGAAACTGTGTACCCAACATCTCCTTGATTCCGCCTTCTCTGAGTCCCTGGTAACCATTCTTCAGCTGTCTATTTCTATGAGCTTGACTATTTTAGATTTCTACTATAAGTGGGATCATGCAGCATTTGTTCTTTTGTGTTTGTCTTGTTCACTTAGCATAATGTCCTCCAAATTCCTATATGTTATAGGAAATGGCAAAATTTCCTTCTTTTCTTTTTATTGGACTATAATTGCTTTACAATGTTGTGTTGGTTTCTGCTGTACAATGAAGTGAATCCGTTATATGTATACCTATATCCCCTCCCTCTTGGACAAACCTCCCACCTCCTGCATCCCACCCATCTAGGTTGTAGCAGAGCACCGAGCTGAGCTCCCTGTGCTATACAGCGGGTTCCCACTAGCTATCTATTTTACACATGGTAGTGTATTTATGTCAAACCTAATCTCCCAATTCAACCCACTCTCCCCTTCCCACCCTGTGTCCACATGTCCATTCTCTATGTCTGTGTCTCTATTCCTGCCCTACAAATAGGTTTATCTGTACCATTTTTCAAGATTCCACATATATGTGTTATTATATTTGTTTTCTCTTTCTGGTTTACTCCACTCTGTATGACAGACTCTAGGCCCATCCACATCTCTACAAATGACCCAGTTTTCTTCCATTTTATGGCTGAGTACTATTCCATTGTATATATATACATCTTCTTTATCCATTCATCTATTGTTGGACGTTTAGGTTGCTTCCATGTCCTGGCTATAGTAAACAGTGCTGCAGTGAACAATGGGGTACATGTGTCCTTTGGAATTATAGTTTTCTCAGGGTATATGCCCAGTAGTGGGATTGCTGGTTCATATGGTAGTTCTATTTTTAGATTTTTATGGAACCTTCATACTGTTCTCCATAGTGGCTGTATCAATTTACATTTCCACCAACAGTGCAAGAGGGTTCCCTTTTCTCCACACCATCTCCCAAATTTATCATTTGTAGATTTTCTGATGATGGCCATTCTGACCGGTGTGAGGTGATACCTCATTGTAGTTTTGATTTGCATTTCTCTAATAATTAGTGATGTTGAGCATCTTTTCATGTGCCTCTTGGCCATCTGTATGTCTTCTTTGGGAGAATGTCTATTTAGATCTTCTGCCCATTTTTGGATTGGATTGTTTGTTTTTTTTGATATTGAGCTCTGTGGGCTGTTTGTATATTTTGGAGATTAATCCTTTGTCTGTTGCTTCATTTGTAAATATTTTCTCCCATTCTGAGGGTTGTCTTTTCATCTTGTTTATGGTTTCCTTTGCTATGCAAAAGCTTTTAAGTTTCATTAGGTCCCATTTGTTTATTTTTGTTTTTACTTTCATTACTCTAGGAGGTGGGTCAAGAAAGATCTTGCTGTGGTTTATGTCAAAGAGTGGTTTTCCTGTGTTTTCCTCTAAGAGTTTTATAGTGTCTGGTCTTACATTTAGGTCTTTAATCCAATTTGAGTTTAGTTTTGTGTATGGTTTTAGGTAGTGTTCTAATTTCATCCTTTTACATATAGTTGTCCAGTTTTCCCAGCACCACTTATTGAAGAGGCTGTCATTTCTCCATTGTATGTTCTTGCCTCCTTTGTCATAAATTAGGTGACCATATATGCGTGGGTTTATCTCTGGGCTTTCTCTCCTGTACCATTGATCTATATTTCTGTTTTTGTGCCAGTGCCATACTGTCTTGATTACTGTAGCTTTGTATTATAGTCCGAAGTCAGGGAGCCTGATTCCTCCAGCTGTGTTTTTCTTTCTCAAGATTGCTTTGGCTATTAGGGGTCTTTTGTGTTTCCATAGAAACTGTAAAATTTTTAGTTCTAATTCTGTGAAGAATCCCATTGGTAGTTTGATAGGGATTGCATTGAATCTGTAGATTGCTTTGGGTATATAGTCATTTTCACTATATATTTTGGGTGGTATCATCATTGATTCTTTGAATCCAAGAACATGGTATATTTGTCCACTGTTTATGTCATCTTTGATTTCTTTCATCAGCATTTTATAGTTTTCTGAGTGCAAGCCTTTTGCCTCTTTAGGTAGGCTTATTCCTAGGTATTTTATTCTTTTTGTTGCGGTGGTAAGTGGGATTGTTTCCTTAAATTCTCCTTCTGATTTTTCATTGTTAGTGTATAGGAATGCAAGAGATTTCTGTGCATTAATTTTGTATGCTGCAACCTTACCAAATTCATTGATTAGTTCTAGTAGTTTTCTGGTGGCATATTTAGGATTTTCTATGTATAGTATCAAGTCACCTGCAAACAGTGACAGTTTTACTTCTTATTTTCCAATTTGTATTCCTTTTATTTCTTTTTCTTGTCTGATTGTCGTGGCTAGGACTTCCAAAACTATTTTGAGTAAGAGTGGCGAGAGTGGACATCCTTGTCTTTTTCTTGATCTTAGTGGAAATACTTTCAGTTTTTCATATTGAGAATGATGTTTGCTGTGGGTTTGTCATGTATGGCCTTTATTGGGTTGAGGTAGTTTGCCTCTATGCCCATTTTCTGGAGAGTTTTTATCATAAATGGGTTTTGTGTTTTATCAAAAGCTTTTTCTGCATCTATTGAGATGATCATATGGTTTTATTCATTAATTTGTTAATATGATGTATCACATTGATTTATTTGCGTATATTGACGAATCCTTGCATTCCTGGCACAAATCCCACTTGATCGTGGTGTATGATCCTTTTCATGTGCTTTTGGATTCTGTTTGCTAGTATTTTGGCATCTATGTTCATCAGTGATATTAGTCTGTAATTTTCTTTTTGTTCATCAGTGATATTAGTCTGTAATTTTCTTTTTTTGTGTGATATCTTTGCCTGGTTTTGGTATCAGGGTGATGGTGGCCTTGTAGAACGAATTTGGGAGTATTCCTCCCTCTGCAATTTTTGGGAAGAGTTTGAGAAGGTTAGGTGTTAGGTCTCCTCTAAATGTTTGCTAGAATTTGCCTGTGAAGCCATCTGGTCTTGGACTTTTGTTTGTTGGAAGATTTTTAATTACAGTTTCAACTTCATTACATGTGATAGGTCTGTTTACGTTTTCTAATTCTTCCTGGTTCAGTCTTGGAAAGTTGTACCTTTCCAAGAATTTTTCCATTTCTTCGTGGTTGTCCATTTTATTGACATATAGTTGTTTGTAGTAGTCTCTTATAATCCTTTGTATTTCTGTGGTGTCAGTTGTGATTTCCTCTTTATCATTTCTAATTTTATTGATTTGTATCCTTTCCCTTTTTTTCTTGATGAGTCTGGCTGAAGGTTTATCAATTTTGTTTATCCTATCAAAGAACCAGATTTTATTGATATTTGCTATTGTTTTCTTCATTTCTATTTCATTTATTTCTGCTCTGGTCTTTATGACTTCTTTCCTTCTATTGACTTTGAGTTGTCTTTGACCTTCTTTATCTAGTTGCTTTAGTTGTAAGGTTAGAGTTTTTATTTGAGATTTTTCTTGTTTCTTGAGGTGAGATTGAATTGCTGTGAACTTCCCTCTTAGAACTGCTTTTGCTGCATCCCATAAGTTTTGGGTCACTGTGTTTTTGTTGTCATTTATTTCTATGTATTTTTTTATTTCTTCTTTGATTTCTTCAGTGATCTCTTGGTTATTTAGTAGCACACTGTTCAGCCTCCATGTATTTGTGTTTTTTACAGTTTTTCTTCTGTAATTGATTTCTAATATCATAGCATTATGATCAGAAAAGATGCTTGTTATGATTTCAATTTTCTTAAATTTTCCGAGGCTTGATTTGTAACCAAATATGTGGTCTATCCTGGAGAATGTTCCATGTGCACTTTAGAAGAAAATGTATTCTGCCACTTTTGGGTGGAATGTCCTGTAAATGTCAATTAAACCTATCTGGTCTATTGTGTCATTTAAAGCTTGTGTTTCCTTATTTATTTTCTGTTTGGATGATCCGCCCATTGGTGTAAGTGGGTTGTTAAAAGTCCCCTACTATTACTGTGTTACTATTGATTTCCCCTTTCATGTTTGTTAGCATTTACCTTATGTATTTAGGTACTCCTATGTTGAGTGTATAAATATTTTTAATTGTTATATCTTCTTCTTGGATTGATCCCTTGGTCATTATGTAGTGTCCTTCCTTATCTCTTGTAACAGTCTTCATTTTAAAGTCTATTTTATCTGATACTAGTATTGCTACTCCAGCTTTCTTTTGATTTCCTTTTGCATGGAATATCTTCTTCATCCCTTAACTTTCAGTCTGTATGTGTCCCTAGGTCTGAAGTGGGTCTCTTGTAGACAGCATTTATATGGATCTTATTTTTGTATCCTTTCAGTGAGTCTGTGTCTTTTAGTTGGAACATTTAATCCACTTATGTTCAAGATTATTATCTATATGTATGTTCCTATTACCATTTTCTTAATTGTTTTGGGTTTGTTTTTGTGGGTCTCTTTCTTCTCTTGTGTTTCCCGCCTAGAGAAGTTCCTTTAACATTTGTTGTAAAGCTGGTTTGGTTGTGCTGAATTCTCTTAGCTTTTGCTTGTTGCCTGTAAAGCTTTTGATTTCTCCCTCAAATCTGAATGAGATCCTTGCTGGGTAGAGTAATCTTGGTTGTAGGTTTTTCTCTTTCATCATTTTCAGTATATCCTGCCACTCCCTTCTGGCCTGCAGAGTTTCTGCTGAAAAACCAGCTGATAACCTTTTTTAATATTAAACGTTTATGCTGCTTTTCATATTTTTACCTTGAATTTAATTTTTGTTAGTTTGATTCATATATGTCTTTGTGTGTTTCTTCTGGGATTTATCCTGTATGGTACACTCTGCACTTTCTGTACTGGGGTGACTCTTTCCTTTCCCATGTTTGGCAAGTTTTCCACTATAATCTCTTTGAATATTTTCTCAGACCCTTCCTTTTTCCTCTTCTTCTTCTGGGACCCCTATAATTCAAATGTTGGTGTGTTTAGTATTGTCCCAGAGGTCTCTGAGAATGTCTTCAATTCTTTTCATTCTTTTTTTTTATTCTGGTCCTCAGGAGTTATTTCCACCGTTCTGTCTTCCAGGTCACTTATTAGTTATTCTGCCTCAGTTATTCTGTTATTGATTCTTTCTAGTGTATTTTTCATTTCATTTATTGTGTTGTTCATCTCTGTTTTTTTGTTTTTTAGTTCTTTTAGGTCTCTGTTAAACATTTCTTGTATTTTCTCGATCCTGTCTTACTGTTTGTTTGGCCTGAGGCTTCCAGCACTGGAGTTTGTAAGCTGTTGGGTAGAGCTGGGTCTTGGTGCTGAGATGAGGACCTCTGGACGACCTCACTCTGATGAATATTTCTTAGGGTCTGAGGTTCTCTGTTAGTGGTTTGGACCTGGGGCTTCCACCTGAAGAGCTCAGGCCTGACCCCCGGCTCGTGAACCTGCAAGCTGCGTGGGGTGGCAAAAAAAAAAGAGAGAAAGAAAGAGAAAAAGGAGCAGAACCATAACAGAGTAAAAAATAAAATAAGATTCAAACACTAACAGATATATTAGAAAAATAAATAAATAAAAATATAGATGAAACAACAACCGGAAGGTGAAACAGAACTACAATAGCAAAAAAGAGGAGGAAAAAAAACACAGCCAGCACAGGCCTTTGGGGTGGGGGCTGGAGCTTAGGTGGGGGCGGGGTATAGGCAGTGGGTGGACCTATGCTTAGGACCCACAGGGCTGAAAAAGGCCCTGGGGGTGTGAGGGGTGGGGCTTTGGCTCAACACAGCAGGAGGGGCCCAGGAGTGCCTCTGGCCTTGGAGGGTAGAGGACCAGGTCCAGGACCCCAGCAGGCTCCCTGGGCCCAAGTGGGCAGGGGAAACACTAGGTGTGTTCCTACTGATCCTCTGATCCCAGAGGGTCCCTCCCTGTTGGCCTCTCTTCTTCTTCCCCCCACCTCCTATGCCCCTAGGACCCGCGTGGCCTGGAGGGGCCCCAGAGGATGGAGGATGAGGCCCGGGAGCCCAGCAGGCTTCCCAGGGCCTGACTGGGCAGGGGAAACACTAGGTGTACTCCTCCCTGATCCTCTGAGAGTCCCTCTAAGCATCAGAACCGCTCCCCTCTCCCAGCACCCTTCAGGGGTGCTGGTCCTGTCTGGCCTCCACTTCTCCTTCCCCCTCACTCCCCCTCTCATCCTACCTGGTTGCTCAGGGGTTCCTCCCACCTCCTTGGGCTTCGAGGTCCCCCACCAGCGTCTGGCAGGTGCCCTAGTTATGGGGAGATACGAATTTCTCATCCTCACACACTGCCATCTTGACTCCGCCCCTCCTTTCTAAAGCTAATATTTTGTTTATGTATATACCATATTTTCTGTATATATTCATCTATTGATAGGCATTTAGGTTTTTTCCACATCTTGGCTATTGTGAATAGTGGTGCCATGAACATGGGACTGTTAATATCTCTGAGATCATGATTTCAATTCTTTTGGCTAAATATCCAGAAATGAGATTGATGAATCATACAGTAGTTCTATTTTTAACATTTTGAAGACCCTCAAACCTCTACTTTCTGCTACTTTTCCATAATGCTGTACCAATTTACATTCATGCCAGCAGTATACAAGGATTTGTTTTTCTCCACATCCTCGACAGCATTTGTTATCTCTTGTGTTTTAGATAATACCCATCCAAATAGAGGGTGAGGTGATATCTCATTGTGATTTTGATTTGCATTTCCCTGATGCTTAGTGATATTGAGCATCTTTTCATATATTTCTTGGCTATTTTTATGTCTTCTTTAGAGAAATGTCTAATCAGGTTCTTTGCCTATTTTTTAATTGAGTTATTTGCTTTTTTTGCTATTGAGTTTTAAGAGTTCCTTGCACATTTTCAAATTAAGCCTATGTTAAATACATGATTTGCAAATATTTTCTCAGATTCTGCTGGTTACCTTTTCATTCTGTTGACTGTTTGCTTTGTTGTGTAGAAGCTTTTTAGTTTAATATAATTCCATTTTTCTATTTTTACTTTTATTGACTGTGTGCTTTGGTGTCATATCCAACAAATCATTGCCAAGACCAAGGTCAAGAAGCTTCTTCTTCTTGACATTGTTTTCTGCTAGGAGTTTTATAGTTTCAGATCATGCATTTAAGCCTTTAATCTACTTTGAGCTGATTTTTGTGCATTGTGTAAGATAAAGGTTCAATTTCATTATCTTGCATGTGGATATTCAGTTTTCCCAACACCTTTTATTGAAGAGACTATTCTTTCCTCTTGGTGTATTCCCCACCCAGCCAGTCAAAGATCAGTTCATAATAAATGTGTGGGTTTAGCAGCATGCATTTTAAGGCCTTACTAAGCATGCATCTTTGATAAATCCTGAATGAACAAAATGTTGATTTTTTTTTTAAGGGTAAGCTTTAAAAACTCTCACTTGAATATTTCTGGATCTGAACAAGAAAAGGCTTCTTTGAGTGAATGTGATTTATGGAAATGTGTTTACCTAATATTTAACATATTTGACCAGTTGAACCACACCCAGTTCCTTCAAGAGAAGTGCTTTTATTGTTTCCTTTTAGTAGATGAGAAAATTGAGATGTTGGGCAGTTTGCCCAGTTCCATACCATAAATCACCAACAGGGATGAGATTAGCATTCAGTGAACTTGGACTCTATTCATACATCCACATCCCTGAATCCATAGGTCTGATTAAGAGCTTTTAGAAGCTGAATTATTACATTTGGAAAGACTGCAAATCCTTAAAAGTACTTTAAGTAGTCGAGCAAAATAAAAAATATGAAAAAAAAACAAGCAACTTTAAGCTCATCTCTTACTGTATTAGGAGACCATTGTTAATCTCTGAATTTAGTCCATTAATAAAGTTCGTGTAGGAGAGAGAGGGTGGGGGGAAAGGGGCAAGAGAGAGAGAGAGAGATTCAGGTCACCAGGATTCATAACGTTAGAATGTCATGGCTTTAAATATCATATTAGTTCTAGCTTTATTTTAACGAATTTTTAAAATCTTGTTTTATATTCCCAGAAAAGGACAATGTTCTGTGGTTTTTTAAAATACAGTTGAAGCAATTGACAGGGCGTCATTTGTCCTTTTATGCCTCTGTACTTCATTTTAGGCTATGATAAAGTTGGTAATGTTAGCATTGACATAAAAGATAGTTTACCACATAGGACAGATTGCAGGATATAGAACTCTTCATAAAAAGTTTACTCCAAGGACATGTTTTGTGTAATAATATTCCTTTTCTGCATATAAGTCATCTGCTGGATATTGACAACATATTTCTTAGAGATTTTCATTACATTTTTTTTTAAGGTAAAGAAGAAATCCCCTGAACGCTACCCCTAATTAAACTCCCTTATTTTGACTTTTTATATTTTTAGCATGCATTTGGAAATTCACCCTTGGTAGGCATGTTCTATTTTTTTTTTTGTTATACAAGAATCAAAAGGAAGCCAAGTTTTTTTGAGAAAACTTTTCTTTTACATCTTTGACCACCTCAGATTGCCTGCTTGCTTCTATTTGGAGTCATGTTTCCCTTTGAAGCTGAAGACAACTGAGAGTCAGTTCAGGTATTTTTTTCCATGTTAATATCATTTATGCCCCATTCTGAGCTGGTTGGTGGAGACATAACTTCTGAGAGTAGGTAGAGAGAGTTGCTAAAATTATTTCCCTGTAAATTCAGTGACAATTCATTTTCCCCACATAAGGGTGGTGGTGATGGAAACAGGATTGTGTTGCTCAACATTCTCAAATCCTTTCTATGGAATTCATGTGCCTCACAGTTTGGTTCTATATTAGTGTTCTTACCTGATGCCAGGCATTCCTTTACAGATTACTGCTTTCATCAGAATTTCATTGGCTTCATTAACAACATAGACAAAGCCTGGCAACAGGGGTATAAAAAACTGAGGGTGTTTCTAATTTTCATTCTCTAGAAACAGTACAATATAAAAAATTCAATGTGCTAAAATGCTGAAGCAGCCATCCTTGTTCTTAGGACCATACAACTGTCAAATATAGTGTAAAGTCTAAAGAATCAGTGCAAAAAAGTAAAATTAGAATATATTGTAGCACATTGGGTTTTTTATTCCTGGTAGTAGAACTCTAGAAAAGACATAAAAACAAGCCACAAGCCTTTCTTATCCAATTGATGAGTTGCCCTGATTGCTTCATGTTCTCATTGGCAAAGAGGTGCTAGGTTCCTAAAGGGGATAAATGATATTTTAAAGTCCTATCTCTAATACTCAAAATCATGCTTCAATATCTCTGTAGAACCTGTTTTTATTTTTAATTTTTAGCTAAATTTATGTTTGCACATCAACATAACAAAGAGAATAAGTAGGAAGGAGATCTTTATCATACTTCTCTGAGAATGAATGGATAATAAAATCAAGATAGCTCACTCGGGAGTTCTCTGCTTCCATACTGTCTACATAAGGGTAAGAAAATGACTTAGGACACAACAGCATATTAGATCTGAAAAAATTAAAAGGGGTTGCTGTCTTCTCCTGTGTGTGAATGTGTGTCTGTCTTTATGTGTGTTTTTGAAATACATATGTCAAATGTTACTGAGTACTTATTAAATAGCAGGACGTAGCTCTAGGTACTGGGACTATAACTGTAGAGTGGTTGCATTTTCTGAATTGTTGAAAAATAGAATTGAGCTCAGGGTGAGAATAGCAGCCATTTTTAGACTTCAAGTGTTAATCAAAAATAACTATCTGTTTCATTAAAGATGGAGGTTTGAATTAATTTTGAAAGATTCCTTCATTTTAGAAAAATTCTTTAATAGTGATGTGATGGTATAACAATAGTGTTCTTCTGAAATAGGGATGGGCTAGGCAATGGGGAGATAAAATGAACTTCATGTTAAGATATAAAACTTTTCTTTACTGTGGTAGGAGCTGGATTCTAAAGATTTTAATATAATTGCTTGCTGATGGAATGGGTTTATGGAGCAAGCTGGAGTCTGTTAGGAGTGAACAGAAAGCAACTTTATTATTTATTTTTATTTACACTTTTTCAAATGGGCTTTGTTGGATCACTCTTTCTTGCCCCTACACTGAATAAAAGTGATCGCAGATGCCATAGATTATATTTAGAACTTCTCAGGTATTAATGCATAGTCATAATTTAAAGGTGTTAAAAATTCTAATTTCACCAAATTAAAGCTTTTCTATCTCATCTCTCCTCTCCTATACCCAGCTTTGGCTGGATTCAGGTTTGAAAACCCACACAGTGGGTTTAATAATGAGGGTTTCAAGCTGAAAAAATAAAAGCTATTACTGTTTAAGTCTTAATGCTAATATATTTTTATTTGAGATCCAGTGGATAATATACTATGTTTATAGAAATTCTAAACATTTGCCACTCCCCCAGTTGGAGAATCCATAATAATATAAGAAGGAAGTCACAGGTTTATGTTTACATTAGACACCAAGCCAACATGGTTTGAAAAATGCTTAGAGTCTAAATACTGGGAACAGATAATTTCCAAATTGCTTAAAATATTGCAGATCATAAAAGAAGAAAAGAAGCTATTCAATTTATTTTATGATACTAATATTCCCACTATCAAAAGTAGTTAAGGGCAGCATAAAAAAAACAAGAAGAGAGGAAAACACACAAGTTAACTTTAATCAAGCAAGCAAACAACAAAATAAATCCCAAACGCATAAGTCAATCACATACATAAAATATTATTAAAAGTATATTAGTGCATTAAAACAATAACATATTATATAGCCAAGTAAGTTTCTCATTCATGCACTGCAATAACAAAATAATTCAACATTAAAAATAATATCAAAGGGAAAATATTTATAAATATATTAAAGCAAAAATATAGTAATCTCAATTGAAGCTCCAAATATATTTTTGAAAATTCATCATCCATTTCTGATGTGAGTGTGTATGTTTGCCTGAGAGAGTAAAGAGTGAGATTTTCCTCAAAACTCATACTTAGTGAAAAGAAAAATAATGAAAGCAATTCGAATTAAGCAGCATAGGCAAGGTGACTGCCCTCATTAATACTATTCAGTAGGAAAGCCCATAGACTTCTAGTAAAATAAAGACTGTGGAAGAGAAATAAAAGTATAAACACAGGAAAAGAAGAGACAAATCTTTCATTACTTGTAGAAAATATAATCCATATAGAAAATGCAGCAAAATCAATTGAGAAACAAAACAAGAGAATTTAATGATATGAGCAGATACAGTAGTAACATAAAAGTTAATAGGTTTATTATGCATCAACAGAAACTATTCCAAAATATAAGAGAAGTTGTCATCTGAAATAGCAATATTATAAAATATATTGGAACAGAACTAATAAGAATGTGCAATACCCATATAAAGAGAAATATAAAACTGCCCAAATGAAGAGATGATTAAATAAAGGAACATATGTTTCTGTGTCAGCATTGTAATGTATCGCTTAATTCATATGTAAATATGGTGCAGTATATTAAAGAAATTGGCACAGTCTTTTCATGTAACCTGAAGAAATGACTGTAAAACTCTACAAAAGGAAAAAATAGGAGATTGCAAAGGTAATTTTGGAAAAAAATTGTAGAATAAAATAGTGCTCTCAGGAAAAGTTTAGTTTGAGAATTAACTATAACAGTGGCATTTTGAGACATAAACGAAAGAATGAACAGGTCAATAAATCGTTTTGTGATAATTGACTATTTGAAAAATAACAAACATAAATCCATAAAATGCTGTTCACCAAAATAAATTCCTATTGAATTTAAGGAAAAATAGACAAAAATACTTTATTAGAAGAAAATGTTGGAAAATAAGTCTTAGGCACAATATGAAATGCAAAGAAAATGTAAAAGATGGATTACATTGATGGATTTTAAACTTCTGACCCCAAAAGAAATAGCACTTAAAAAGTTAAAAAACACAGAGATTTATAGGAAATATTTAAAGTATTTATAAAAAGTCAGAAAGAAAAAGACAAATACTTGAATAGAAAATAAAGAATAAGAGCTGACACTTTACTGAATAAGACATTCTAGTCTTTAGTAATAGATGAAAACGTGTTTAGTTTTGCTGGTAATCAAGGAAGTTACAACTAACATTAAGAAATGCCCTTATTTACAAATCAGCATGACAAAAAATTGAAAGTTCGAGTATATCCAATGTCAGTAGCATTTGATATAAATGTTGGAGTATAAATAGTTGTAGGCATGTTGGAGGGCTATTTAACAATACCTATTAAAATACCACATACTTGCATTTCTACACTTACATATATGTTCAAAGCAACTTTCACAGGAATGATGGTGACAGAGTGATTTGAAATAGTAAACAAAAATTGAATCAAATGTAAAAATTCATCCGTAAGTTATTATTTGAATAATATATACAGACGCATATTCTGTGTAATCCAATGCAATGGTTGAAAAATATTAAAAGATGTTTTATGTGTATTTATAAACATATTCTCAGTATATTTCAAAAACTTCTATATGCTTCTGTATGCCAGATGTTGACCTAAGAATGAATCATTTTAACAGGAACAGTCCTCCCCAAATCCTGTAAGGCATAAATACTGTTAGACCCAATTCACGGTGGGAATAATGAGTTACAGAGAAGGTATTTAAAATGAAAATAGAAACAATACTATGTTTTTCCTTAGATTCTTAAATAAGTTTGTAACTATATTGAACAATTGAGAAAGAGGACAGTAAACTGGTAATGGTGGTTATCTTTACAGAGTAGGGTGGATTGTGAGCATAGTATTCATGGGAAATCAGTTTAACCTGTACAGTTTGACCATTTTTTTAACAAAATTATTTGCTTTATCAATCATTTAAAAATATATTCAATGTATGATTTGTAGATCCAGTAAAGGTAGTTTATTAAATTGTATCTTGAAAACAAAAATCTTTATTTATCGGGGAAATGCTCTTTTTAAATATCTCATATATCTTGTTGGGCCAATGATTTTTAAAATAATCCATAGTTAATAAGCATTGAAAAATACATTGTAAATATCATAAATGTACATGGTTATATTCAAAGATCAATTAAGATTCATGTTCAGTGTAAATAAAATCAATTATTTCTGACATAACGTAATGTCAAAAGACAGAGTAAAACGTACCTTAGTACAACAGGTCTCAGTACTTTCAGATATCAAGATCTGCATGTACTATACACAAACAGAAATGAAGCACAAATTTAGCTGTTTAGGGGATAGGAGCTTCTGCTGAGTTAAACCTGTCTGGTGTCAAGACTTGTTTGGTTAGTTGCTTTTCTCCCTACCTATTGATCATAATTGAATATTTAAGATATGATTGAAGAAGTGCTCAAAAAAAAAAAAAATGATGGAGGTACGTTAAAAGGACTAACCTGGAGGAGCCCCCAAAATACATAACATATTGCCAAAGGTGCAACAAAATACATAACATACTATTGGATTACAACCCAAAGTAGAAAATAAATATTCATGAGTTTCTGTTGATATGAATAGCTGATTGAATAGTTAAATAAATGGAGGAGATGACAATCTCAAGTGCAAAAGGATTCCAAATGAATTATATAGGTACCCATCTCTCAAGGAGGTGGAATTTAATACTCCATCCCTTACGTGTCAGTGGAGCTTAGTGATTTGCTTCCAAAGAGCAGCGTATGGAAAGGAGAAAACAAAACCAAAATCTTTAGAGTGGAGAAACCTGACAAACACTGTCTCAGCTAAGTGATCAGGTTAACGTCATCAGTGTTAAATCATGTTGAAATATGTACCCTTCATCTGATAGGATGACAATGGTACTTTACCTCTGTCATCTTCCTCCCCAAAACCTAAAAATTTACTTTTTTCTAACCATCAGACAAACATCAGACAAACCCAACTGAGGAACATTCTACAAAATATCTGAGCAGTCTTAGTCTTAGACTAAGACTAAATATCTTAGCAGTCTTATCAAAAGTCTTAGTCACCAAATGCAAGGAAATTTTGAGAAACTCCCTCAGTAAAGAGGAGACCAAGGACATATGACATCTAAATGTTATAGAGTAACATGGATTGGGTCCTGGGGCAGAAAAAGAACATTAAGGAAAAACTAATGGAATCCAGATGAAGTATGGTGTTTAGTAAATAAGAATATATCAACGTTGGTTCATTACTTGTGATAAATGTCCCATAATAATGTAGGATGTTAATGATAGGGCAAGCTTGCTGTGGGGTAAACTGGAACCCTCTGTCAGTCTTTACACATTTTCTGTAAATCCAAAACCACTCTAAAATGAAAAAAGTTTATTTATAAAATGATGGTGTATATTGTCATATTTTGGGGTCATCACTATTTGAACATGAGTAAAGAGGGCAATATACATCATGGTAGACACAGGTGTATGAATATAAATGACTAGAAATAGGAATGCTTATGAACAACAGAAAATAATGTCTTTAAAAAAATTATATCATTTGGTTTTGTTTTTAGGCTTGCTTATATATTTATGATAAAATATAAGTGAAGTAAAAGAGTTGTTTGTGGATTTGATCATTTGTGATCTGTTATTATTAATATCGTGATAAATTTTAGAGTCTACGAGCATTTACTCCTACTTTAGCCATAGTTTAATCTCCCACTAAAAGTTGATGAGTCTAGGAATTAAATTGATGGGTGTCAAATGCCGCACATCAGACACTCATAAGCTTGGATACCTCATTAACCTGAGTAATTGTTCTGGCTGCGAAGACTGTTGGAGACTATAGACATATCTGTCCGTGCACTTGCTCTCCACTTCTGTGGGTCAAAACTCAGATCTACTTATTCTTATTAAAAATTCCACAATGATAAAGAAGAGAAAGAGATTTAAAAAACCATTGTTAGGAAATAATCTGTTATTATTATCTGAATATATAAACAGAAAAAACAAATTCTTCCACTGGAGTGTATAATGGATGTTGTCACTGAAAGGAACGTGAACCTTTTCTCTATAACTCTGAAGTCTGTCTGTATAAACTGCTTGTGTATGAAAATAGCTTGTATGTGAAAAATTTTTTCATTCACTTGCATACAATTAAAATAAACATGAAAATAAAACTGAGTTTAAATAATTCTGAAATTAATAAGAATCCCACCATTTTCTCCCCAAACCAACCCTCTTCTTTTTTACAATTCTTGAGCTCAGCAATATTTAGGTGGGTATCTACTTGTATATCTACTTATAACAAATATGGGTATATGAAAAGATACTGATTTTTTAATAACTTTATTTATGTCATCCTTATAAAATAGGAAAATGACAGTCATAGTAGAGGAAAAAAGCTCACTTGAATTCTCTCTCCTCTGTCTCTGTCTCTCTTAGCTAATTTTGTGACAGTTGCAGAGTAACATATCTTTTGCACCTGTTATGAAGTCGGTGTACAGATGCTGTAAGTTCCCTGCCCAAAATATTTATACCTTATACCGTGACAGCCTACTCCTGTAGGCTCCATACTCTGATTGCAAGATATGCATCTTGGTGTTTGAAGGCTTTAATTTGAAACCCTCCCTCCCTCCCGGGTCACACTGACATGCCAGGGAATTACACTCCCCAGGTGTAGCATAATCTCCAAGAGGATCAGGAGTCAGTATATATACACCCCACTTCCCTCTCCCTTGACTCCTAGGGTACAAAAAACCTAAGACTTGTGTTTACATCCTATCTCATAATCTCTCCATGTGGTTAAACTCTAGTTGATCTCTGTGGGTGCTGGCTTCCTGCCCTTTCCCATCTCGCCTCTCTACTGCTCTGAGATTGTTTCTGCATCACTCAGAAAAACCGCTTGCACTTTGATCCTTACCTTGCCTTCTGCTTTTGAGGGAGCAGAGATTAAGGAAGGTGATCTGAGTGATAGTGGAAAAGAGAATAGAAGAGAATGAGAAAATGGTTTGTTGTATGTATGGCAATTGTTTGTATGCAACCAATGGCAAAAATAAACATTCACATAACACTTATTTTCATTTCATTATGTCATTTGCTATACTGCCATATCTAGATAATTTCCTTAAACTTCTCTAATACTTGAATATTTCATTAGCGGTCTCTAGTAACATCTTGTCAATTTAGTAACATCTTGTCAATTTAAACATAAATATCCTATACAGGAACAATTAAGTAATTTATATAAGGTTGTAGCACTAATTGAGCAAATTTTCATATGTCACAATTTAATGTTTTTAATACTTTTCTGGCAGCAAGATTTTTGTTTTTATGATAAAAGCATGCATGCTTTGATGAATAAACAGTAGACCATAATAATCTCATTAACTGTTTATGTCACCAAAGGGGCAGAATTTCTTTAAGGAGAAAGCAAGACAGGAAATACCAAATAGGCATGAAGACCTGTCTCTTAGAGCTTCCAAGGGAAGAACTCTCTATGAGCAATTAGTAAATTAATTATATTAGTCACTAGAAAGTGGAGGACTTTATGGTCCAGTGCAACATGAAGGAAGAGGTATTAAAGTACTATATATATGTATATATTTTATTTATTTATTTTTTCAGTACGCGGGCCTCTCACTGTTGTGGCCTCTCCCGTTGCGGAGCACAGGCTCCGGACGCACAGGTTCAGTGGCCACGGCTCACGGGCCCAGCCGCTCTGCAGCATGTGGGATCTTCCTGGACCGGGGCACAAACCCGTGTCCCCTGCATCGGCAGGCAGACTCTCAACCACTGTGCCACCAGGGAATCCCTTAAAGTAATATATTTCAGACCACTCACTCCATTTATTCTTTGTTTATTAAATATTTGCTAAACACACCTTTTGTGCTTTGCTGTTTTATGTCACTGTACTCTTATCTATAATTTGAAGTTTTTTTAACTGAGGGTTTATTGCTTTCTACTAAGTAAACTATGAAATAACTACTAATTTCACAAACTTCAAAGACCACGTATTTTACCATTGTAAAGAAGAGAGCCAGTTTATCCCTCATGTGTTGAGTGAAGGCTGTATATCTTTCTAGATTCTTGTTGTTGCAGGTTATAACCCCAGCACCCTGGTGTTCATAGAAGTTTAGAAAATAACCTTAGGGTTTGCTGAAGGAAAATTTCAGAAAAATCTAAAGGAGATAGTGTGACAGGTGCAATATTTTATAATAACAGTAGAGTTAATGATATTATGCTATATAGTAATGGTGTCTGTTTATTGTGCAGTTATATTAGCCAGACTTCTGCAAGACCCTTTTTATTATCTTAATTCTTAGACTAACACTATAAAGTAGCTGTTTTTGACCATTTTATATATGAGAAAACTGAAGCTCAAAGCAGTAAACTAAATTTTCCAAGACAAAACAGCAGGTCAAGGAAGTAACTAAAGCACAGAAACATGGAACAATAAAGCCCATACTTCTTAATAGTAAGTGATACCTAAGTAATCATTTTGAGGCTAAAGATGATTTTTAAATATATATAGCACATTGGCATATTTCTGAGTAAATGATTAAAAAAACTAATAGCTGATACTTGAAAAATTCAGGATTTTATGCAGGAGGCAATTTGTATCCATATTGATGATAAAAAAGACAAAGAAGTATCTAAAATCATTTCTTTAACTTAATGACCTTAACATCTTTATTTTTCTCTCCATGAAATTTTCTTACCTGAAAGTTTAGCATTTTTTTGTCTCTAGTATATATTTGTCATGGAAAACAAAGAGGGGATGCAAGAATTTTTAAAGAAGAAAGCACATTAGTATAATTTTCCCACTTGGTTGTGGGAAGCATCTATCAAAACTAGTATCACAATACAGTTTTTCCCTTATAGATGTCTAAGTTGTGAATCAAGTGACTAATTTTTGTGAAATAAGAACATCAGCTCCCTTCATTGTAAAAATGACTTTATACTTGGTAACATGAAATAGCTACTCTTTTTTTTGCTTCCTCTACATTCACAGTCTAAACCAGATAGTTAAACTGTACCTTTACTAAGACCATGTTTATATATAACTAATATTTTTATAATTCTTGTGTCACAGGGTGGTACTTATTCATCTTATTGTTTCTGTGTTCTTTGGCTATCTAAAATTATTTTACATAATAAGTGAGTCTGTAAAAGTCTTTAGGATTGTATCACTTAATAGACATTTTTGTATGTTCATTTATATTATTTTATCTTGGCTGATTCAATAATTCATTAGAGAAACTGTTTTTGGAGTTGCTAGCACAGAGAAGGAAAATGACAGAGAATAATCACCCCCGAGTAACAACCTTATTAACAACTATTCAATGTATTCAATCCTTTCTGGAATGCTGCCACCATTTATTCTTTGGCATAGTGACGTATTAGATTCTATACCAGTAGTTTTCACGTACATACCAGAAACGTTCTTATAATTATCAAAGCGC
Source organism: Lipotes vexillifer (assembly GCF_000442215.2). Taxonomy (NCBI): domain Eukaryota; kingdom Metazoa; phylum Chordata; class Mammalia; order Artiodactyla; family Lipotidae; genus Lipotes; species Lipotes vexillifer. The sequence goes on along the minus strand of NW_006778096.1, from coordinate 579,361 downwards.
TTGGGAAAATTCAACCTGAACTGACCTGAGCTTCTACTGTAAAAAGGAATGGGGTATAACATTAGAAGTTATCAGTCTATTATTAAGAGATAAAAGAAGCAAGAGAGAAAGTCATGAGTGAACTAAAATACGCTCATCACACATTAGGCACCCTTAATTGCTACCAATGACTGTTCATATAGAGATACTGGGAAAAACATGTCAGTTTCTTCCAACCAAAATATTAATCTCTTCAAAAATGATTAAGAAATACTGATTCAAGGGCTTCCCTGGTGGCGCAGTGGTTGAGAGTCCGCCTGCCGATGCAGGGGACACGGGTTCGTGCCTCAGTCCGGGAAGATCCCACATGCCACGGAGCGGCTGGACCCGTGAGCCGTGGCCGCTGAGCCTGCGCATCCGGAGCCTGTGCTCCGCAACGGAAGAGGCCACAACAGTGAGAGGCCCGCGTACTGAAAAAAAAAAAAAAAAAAAAAAAAAAAAAGAGAGAAATACTGATTCAAAATTGAAAATTTTCACTTGAGTTAGAATGTGTGTAGTTGTATGCCACTGCATTTGAGTCTATAGAAGTTTGTACATATACAAATGCTGAAACCGTACTTGCAATTGTATATTGTATATTAAAACTTAAGAAATATACTTGATGAAGAAAATAAAGACTGGATAAATAAAATGGACTAGTAACTTTTCAACAATTTTGATTTCATTTAGAATATTTATCAAGTACTATCTATTAACAAAGCCAAAGCAAAGTTGTCAATATATTTATAGATGTATAAAATTTGACCTACCTCCTGAGTTAAATTGGGGATTTATAAAAATTGGCAAATAAACAAAATGCAAGAAACAATAGAAAATAAAACATCCATAAAGATGTACAAATACATTCTTGTGCCTACTTAAACCTTTGAAATCAAACAATGTAAATTAATTCATTTATATCTTTATTAAACAAGGCAAGCTTATATTTGGTTTTGGAGCACAAAGAGACATGTTCAATGAAAGTGTTAATTTTAGATGGATCTGAAATGCAGGATAGGATTCTAATAGGGAGAAATTGAAGAAAGAATATTCTAAGAAGAAAAAATATTAGTATGACTCAGTTAACCAAGTTTTTTTTTTTTTTAAATTGGGGTATAGTTTTTTTACAATGTTGTTTTTGTTTCTGCTGTACAGTGAAGTGAATCAGCTATATGTTCACATATATCCCTCTTTTTTGGATTTCCTTCCCATTTAGGTCACCACAGAGCATTGAGTAGAGCTCCCTGTGCTATACAGCAGGTTCTCATTAGTTATCTGTTTTATACATATTAGTGTATATATGTCAATTCCAATCTCCCAATTCATCCCACCCCCCTTTCTCCCCCTTTGGTGTCCATACATTTGTTCTCTATGTCTGTGTCTCTATTTTTGCCTTGCAAACAGGTTCATCTGTACCATTTTTCTAGATTCCACATACATGAGTTCATATATGATATTTGTTTTTCTCTTTCTGACTTGCTTCACTCTGTATGACAGTCTCTAGGTCCATCCACATCTCTACAAATGACCCAGTATTGTTCCTTTTTATGGCTGAGTAATATTCCATTGTATGTATGTACCACATCTTCTTTATCCATTCATTTGTCGATGGGCATTTAGGTTGCTTCCATGACCTGGCTATTGTAAATAGTGCTGCAATGAACATTGGGGTGCATTGTTTTTGAATTATGGTTTTCTCAGGGTATATGCCCAGTAGTGGGATTGCTGGGTCATATGGTAATTCTATTTTTAGTTTTTTAAGGAACCTCCATAGTGTTCTCCATAGTGGCTGTATCAATTTACATTCCCACCAACAGTGAAAGAGGGTTCCTTTTCAACACACTCTCTCCAGCGTTTACTGTTTGTAGACTTTTTGATGATGGCCATTCTGACCAGTGTGAGGTGATACCTCATTATAGTTTTGATTTGCATTTCTCTAATAATTAGTGATGTTGAGCATCTTTTCATGTGCCTCTTGGCCATCTGTATGTTTTCTTTATAGAAATGTCTATTTATAGGTCTTCCATCCATTTTCTGATTGGGTTGTTTGTTTTTTTGATATTGAACTGCATTAAAACTCTTAGAGGAAAACATAGAAAGAACACTGTGACATAAATCACAGCAAGATCTTTTTTGAGCCACCTCCTAGAGTAATTTATTTTTGAAAATTAAACAAAAGTAAACAAATGGGAGCTAATGAAACTTAAACGCTTTTGCATGGCAAAGGAAACCATAAACAAGATGAAAAGACAACCCTTAGAGTGGGAGAAAATATTTACAAATTAAGCAACGGACAAAGGATTAATCTCCAAAATTCACCAAGTTTTGATAAGGCTTGGTGTATGTCTAAAAGAGTTGGGAACTTTTTACCTGCATTTCATGCTATAGCCCATAAATTTTGATACATTTACTTTCATTTTATTTTCAAGAAAATCTCCAAATTTGCTTTGTATTTCCCTTTTAACAGGTCATTTTTTACCTACCAGTGTAAGGGCCTCTTCATTTCTGAAATGTTATTAATGTTGGGTTTTTTTCATTGTGCTGTTTCCATTACCTTGATACTTTAGGAATTATTAAGATGTGTTTTATGTGTGTGGTCTAATATAAGGAAAGTTCTTACTGTTCCATAAGCATTAGAAAAAGTGTATTTTCATCATGGTTCTAATATATATATATATATATATATATATATATATATATATACACAAAACACACTCTCTCTTTTTTTTTTTTTTTTTTTTTTTTATTATTT
>NW_006778096.1:564135-576560 GCF_000442215.2 Lipotes vexillifer | reverse complement strand
CATACTTTCGATTTAGGTTTTTTTTTTTTTTTAGATCATCTACGTTTACCCTTATGTTATCCACTTAATTGTGAGAAGTGTCTTATAATCCCTGTGATCAGTGGGTTTCTATCTGTCTCTTCTTGCATTACCTGTTGTTTCTGCTCTATGGAAGTTGTTGCTACCTTTTGGGGGCATAACTATCAATCACTTTTTATTTGCCTTCTCCTAGCACATAAAGTCCATACAGAAATGTGAACAAATCATAAGGAATAGTGTTGAATTACTTTTAACAAGGTGAGCACATTCTTGTACAATGCAATCAATAGATAGCTAGACATCACTATCACCCAGGAAGCTCCTTGGCTCCTCCTAGTCACTAACCACTCCCCTTAGGTAATCACATACTGGCTTTAAAAATCAAGTTTAGCTTTTCCTATTTTTGAACTTCATATAAATAGAATTATGCCATTTTTTCTCAACTAACATGATGTTTGTAGGATTTGTCCATGTTTAATATAGCAATAGTTTGTTCATTGTCATTGGAGATAGAATATTCCATTAATTGAGGACATTGAGATGGACTGCTCAGATCCTCCTTCAAGGAAGACTAGTTGCGCAGCTATCAGGAGCATTGTCTGCAAATGGTCTCCAGCTGTCATCTTCTACAGGTTCTGTTTCAGCTGCAGAGAATCTCCTCCCTTATGCACTCCCTGGGTCAGTCCACATCTGGTTACTGAGTGTGACAAATGTTACAGAGTCTCAGCTATTTCAATCCAAATTAGACAACTCTTATGGGTAATCTTCATGACCAAGATTCCCACCTGTTTCTGAATGGGGATTTGTTGGTCCTGCATCAAAGTTCCACTTCTCCTCTGTTTAATCAGTACCTCCTTTCCCTTCTTTTCACAGGTTTTGATCCATAATAAACATCCTGAACTGATTCTGAGCTCCATCTCAGAATCGTCCTCCAGAGAATTCAACCTTTGATACCATTATAGAATAATACTATGGAAGGGTGTCTGGGTTTTCCTCAATTATCAGCTATTACCATTAGATCTACTTTAGGAACATTGTAATATGTTTCTTTTGGATACATATCTATCTAGGTGTGGGATTGTTAGACAATGGAGTATTTTTTTTGCTTAGGTTTAGTAAAGCTATTTCTATAAAATGTTTGTACCAATTTACCACCGGTGTATGAGAATTCCAGTTGCTGAACATCTTCACCAAATCTTGGTATTGTTAGCCATTTATATTTTAGCCTTTTTAGTGATTGTGTAGTGGTAGATCACTGTGATTTTTAATTAACACTTTTATAATGACTAATGCAATTCAGCACATTTTCAAATGTGTACTGGATATTTATGTATATATATACAAATATACATATTTTACTTACCAGATATGCTTTATTTTTTTCTTTTGTTGAATTTAGTTGACTTAACAATATTACATTAGTTTTCAGAGTACAACATAATGATTGGATATTTTTATAGATTGTACTCCATATCAAGTTATTATGAAATATTGGCTATATTCCTTGTGCTGTACATTACATACTTCTAAGTTACTTATTTCATAGCAATTAGTTTTTACCTCTTAGTCTCCTTCACCTATCTTTCCCTTTTCCCCACACCTCTTCCTACTGGTAACCACTAGTTTGTTCTTTGTGTCTGTGAATCTGTTTCTGTTTTGTTACGTTCATTCGTTTTATTTTTTAGATTCACATGTAAGTAAAAGCATGCAGTATTTGTCTTTCTCTGTCTGACTTATTTCACTAAGCATAATGTCCTCCAGGTCCAACCATGTTGTAGATGGCAAATTTTCATATTTTTATGGCTGAGTAATATTCCATTGTATATATATATATATACCACATCTTATTTATCCTTTCATCTATTGATGGACACTTAGGTTGCTTTCATGTCTTCTATTATAAATAATACTGTGAGAACATACTGTATACACAGGGAACTCTACTCAGTGCTCTGTGGTGACCTAAATATGTTACCACAGCAGAAACTAACACAATATTGTAAAGCAACTGTACTCCAATAAAACAAAATTAATAATAATACTGCTATGAACATTGGAATGCATATTTTGTTGAGTTGGTGTTTTTGTTTTATTTATATATATACCAAGGAGTGGAACTGCTGTATCATGTTTTAGTTCTACTTGTAGTTTATTGAGGAACCTCCATACTATTTTCCATGTGGTTCTATGAGTTTACAGTCCAACCAACAGTGTGCTAGGGTTTCCTTTTCTGCACAACTTCATCAGCACTTGTTATTTCCTGTCCTTTTGACAATAGTCATTCTGACAGGATTGATGTGATATCTCATTGTGGTTTTGATTTGCCTTTCTCTGATGATTAGTGATGTTGAGCATATTTTCATGTCCCTGTTGGTCATCTGTATACCTTCTTTGGAAAAATGCCTATTCAGGTCCTCTACTTTTTAATTGGGTTGTTTTTTGATATTGAGTTGTATGATTTCTTTATGCGTTGGACATTAACCCCTTATCAGACATCATTTACATATATCTTCTGTCATTCAGTAGGTTGCCTTTTTGTTGTGTTTATGATTTCCTTTGCTGTGCAGAAGTTTAAGTTTGATTAGGTCCCATTTGTTTATTTTTGCTATTGTTTTCCATGCCTGAGAAGAAAGATCCAAAAAAATATTGCTAATACCAATGTCAAAGAGCGTACTGCCTATGTTTTCTTCTAGGAGTTTTATGGTTTCAAGTCTTATATTTAGATCTTAAATCTATTTTGAGTTTATTTTTGTATATGGTGTGAGAAAATGATCTAGTTTCATTCTTTTGCATGGAGCTGTCCAGTTTTCCCAGCACCAATTATTGAAGAGATGATTTTGTCCCATTGTATCTTTTTGCCTCCTTGAATGTAGATTAATTGACTATAGGTGAGTGGGTATATTTCTGGGCTCTCTATTCTGTTCCATTGGTCTATGTGTCTGTCTCTGTGCCAGTACCATACTACTTTGATTATTGTAGCTTTGTTATATAGTCTAAAGTCAGGGAATGTGATACCCCCAGCTTTGTTGTTTTTCTCAAGATTGCTTTGGCTATTCAGTGTCTTTTGTGGTTCCATACCAATTTTAGGATTATTTGTTCTAGTTCTGTGAAAAGTGTCATGAGTATTTTGATAGGAATTGCCTTGAATCTGTAGATTGCTTAGGGTAATATGGACATTTTAACAATATTAATTCTTTCAATCCATAAAAATGGGATATCTTTCCTATTGTATGGGCTTCAATTTTCTTTATCATGTCTTATAGCTTTCAGAGTACAGTTCTTTCACCTCTTTGGTTAAGTTTATTCATAGGTAATTTATTCTTTTTGATGCTATTGTAAATGGGATTTTTTCTGCTTTCTTTTTCTGATAGTTCATTATTAGTATACAGAAATGGAAGAGATTTATATTAATCTTGTATCCTGCAACTTTACTGAATTTACTTATTACTTCTAATAGTTTTATGGTTGAATCTTTGGGTTTTCTATATATAGTATCATGTCATCTGCAAACAGTGACAATTTTAATTCTTTCCTTCCCAGTTGGATGCTTTTTTTCTTTCTTGTCTAATTGCTATAGCTAGGACTTCCAATACTATGTTAAATAGATTGGTGAGAGTGGGCATCCTTGTCTTGCTCCTGATCGTAGAGGAGAAAAGCTTTCAGATTTTCACCTTTGAGTATGATGTTAGCTGTGGGTTTGTCATAAGTAGCCTTTATCATGTTGAGCTATAGTCTCTATATACCCACTTTGATGAGAGTTTTTTCGTAAGTGGATGTTGAATTTTGTCAGATGTTTTCTCTGTGTCTATTCAGATGATCATGTGATTTTTATCCTTTATTTCATTGATGTGGTGTTCCATATTGATTGGTTTGTGGATATTAAACCGTCTTTATATCCCTGGAATAAAACCCACTTGATCATGTTGTATGATTCTTTTACTTTTTTTTTTTTTTTTGTTTTGCGGTATGAGGGCCTCTAACTGTTGTGGCCTCTCCCGTTGCGGAGCACAGGCTCCGGATGTGCAGGCTCAGTGGCCATGGCTCACGGGTCCAGGCACTCCGTGGCATGTGGAATCTTCCCGGACCGGGGCACGAACCCGTGTCCCCTGCATCAGCAGGCGGACTCTCAACCATTGCGCCACCAGGGAAGCCCTGATTCTTTTAATGTATTGTTGAATTTAGTTTGATAATATTTTGCTGAAGATAATAATTATCAGGGATATTCTGTAATATTCTTTTTTGAAGTGTCTTTTTCTTGTTTTGGTATCAGGGTAATGCTGGTCCTGTGAAATGAGCTTAGGAGTGTTCTCTTCATTTTTTTGAAGTAGTTTGAAAAGTATAGGTATTACTCTTCTTTAAATGTTTGGTAGAATTCTCCTGTGAAGATGTCTACTCTTGGACTTTTGTTTTGGAGGAGTTTTTTGATTACTGATTCCATTTCAATACCAGTCATTGGTCTGATCAGATTATCTGTTTCTTCCAAATTCAATCTTGGAAGATTGTATGTTTCTAGGAATATTCATTTCTTCTATGTTGTTTCATCTGTTGCTTTATAAATGTTGCTTGTGATTGTTTTTATGTCTGAGATATTGGTTGTAACTTTTCTTCTTTCATTTATAATTTTGCTTATTTGGGCCTCTTTATTTCTTAATGAGTCTGGCTGAAGGTTTATCAATTTTGTTATTTTTTCAAAAAGCCAAATCTTAGTTTCACTGATTTTTTTCTATTTTTTTTTGGTCTCTATTTTATTTACCTCTATTCTGATCTTTATTGTTTCCTTTCTTCTGCTGACTTAGGACTTTGTTCATTCTTTTTCTTATTGCTTCATGTGGAAAGTTAGGTTATTTATTTGAGATTTTTCTTGTTTCTCGAGTTAGGTCTGTATCGCAATAAACTTCCTCAAAGAACTGTTTATGCTGTGTCCCATGGATTTTGGAAAGTTGTGTTCTTATTTTCACTTATTTCAAGGTATTTTATGATTTCCTCTTTGATTTCTTCATTGACCCACTGGATTTTTGTAGTAAGTTGTTTAGTCTTCATGTGTTTGTGGGGGTTTTTCCCTTTTTATTTTCCTACAATTGATTTCTAGTTTCATACCATTGTGGTCAGAAAAGATGGTTGATATAATTACAATGTTCTTAAATTTACTGAGATTTGTTTTGTCACCTAGATTGTGATCTATCCTGGAGAAAGTTCCATGAGCACTTTAAAAGAATGTGTATTCTGCTTTTTTTTGTTTTGATGGAATCTAGTGTAGATATCTATTAGGTCTTCTCTAATGTGTCAGTTAAGGCCACTGTTTCCTTACATATTTTCATTCTGTATGATCTATCCATTGATGTAAGTGGGGTATTATAGTCTTCTCCTATTATTGTATTAGTTTCAATTTCTTCCTTTATGTCAATTAATATTTATTTTATAAATTTAGTTGCTCCTATAATAGGTGCACATATGTTTACAAAAGTTATATCCTCTTGTTGGATTGATCCTTTTTCATTATATAATGCCCATTTTTTGTGTTTTATTATAGACTTTGTTTTTTTTTATATTTTTTATTTTTTTTTAGAAGATGATGCTTTTATTTTACACTCTCCAACTCAACTGGTAGTAGGATAAGTGGTAACGAATTTTCTAACAGGCCAGTACACAGTATGTATCAAAACCCTTAACTGTACGCAAGCCTTTAATCCATAAATTCTACAGTTCATGATTTAAAAAAATCACCATGGGTTTTTGCGGGGATTGATGTACAGATGTTACCTATATTATTATTTTATGATAGTGAAAAAGTCAAAAGAATCTAAATATTGTGCATATTTCCAAACAATGTTCTGGAAATAATCTACTAAATAATAATCTTATAAAGGTACACGGAATGTGTTCTAATACAAAAGTTTAAAATATGCCGGAATGCATTTCACAAGAGAGAGAACACTTTCAACTGGAATCAGTTAGTATGTTTGTACTCTAAAATATTACTTAGGCAACAAAGATATTTTAGAAAAAAAATGTGTGTGTGTGTGTGTGTGTGTGTGTGTGTGTATTAAAGATTGCACATTAAATATTTAATAGTGATTCCTTCTAGATAATGGGCTTAAAGGTGATTTTTATTTATATTTTATAAATTTTCTACAATAAATATGCATCTTCTTAAATATTTTCTTAAGCAAAAAACAATAAATAAATAAATGTCTACTTTGATATTCATGCCAAAAATGATAGAAATATTTTATATGCTCAGGAATGATTTAAACTGCCTAGGAATTATCTGTTACTTGAATATTAGATTAAATTTGTCGATGAAATTATCTGTGCTTCATACCTTTTTAGCAGTAGTGTTTTTGATATATTTTTTCCACTTCTATATGCTACCTTTTCTTGCATCAGTATTGGCAAAATATATATTTTTTTCTAACATCCTCATTTTCAAGATTATTAGCATAGAGTAGATACATATTCAGTTATTTTTATTACTTCTGAATCTGTGATTATGTTTGTCCTGTGTAATATTGTGTATTTGTGTCTATTTTTTATTAGTTGTACCAGAGCTTTTGGCTTTTATTTATTTGATAGACTATATTGTATGCTATGCCATATTAATAACCAATAGAATAAATCCAAATGCCCTCTACAGAGAAAGAATTGAATTAAAAATAGTTAAATAACATATAAATTCTCACTTAGAATGAGAAGTATGTGGACTATAATAATATATGGATACATTTATTGAAATAGCATTAATTGAGAAGAGCAGAGGTCATAATATTGTGGCTATCTAATCTGCGATTGTGTAAAAACATGTCTGTACATTAGGAAATATTAGACAAGAGCAGAAGTGTTCTGAATAGTGACATTTTGATCATTTTTTAAACTGGCTACCAAAATTCATAATTGAATATAACTGTAAGAAACTGAGGTTTTAACTTGCTGTCCCTTTTCCCAGGCATTCGTTGTGGGCCACCCCCAGCCATCGCCAATGGAGATTTCATTAGCACCGACAGAGAATACTTTCAATACGGAACAGTGGTGACCTATCACTGCAATCTTGGAGAGAGAAGGCAGAAGCTGTTTGACCTCGTGGGTGAGCCGTCAATATATTGCACCAGTGAAGACAATCAAGTTGGCATCTGGAGTGGCCCTCCCCCTCAGTGCATTACACCTAATAAATGCACGCCTCCAGTCATTGAAAATGGAATAAGGATGTCTGAGAACAGAAGCTTATTTTCTTTACGTGAAAGCGTGAGGTTTAGGTGTCAGCCCGGCTTTGCCATGAAAGGACCCTCCACTGTTGAATGCCAGGCCCAAAACAAGTGGGGGCCGGAGTTGCCCAGCTGCTCCAGGGGTGAGTCTGACTGAGGCTTTGAAGGGGCCTACAAATGACGTGAGTTGTAGGAGGATCAGGAGGTTAGTGTCGGTTCTGGGGGGAGGATGTGTGGTGAGCAGTGCGAATGGGTAAATTTTCTTGGGAGGAAACATTAAATAAAGCAGGTGTGTGTGTATGTGTGTGTGCATGTGTATGTGTTCAAACTCAGAAGCAAAGATAAATCTGGGCAAAGAATGTAAAATTTCCTTGGGATGTCACTACTGACATCATCATCTTTCAGTTCTTCCTTTTTTTCAGTTAAAATAATCTTTTTTTAAAAAAATTTATTAATTACTCTTGATTATGGTAGCTGCTAATATGTAATGACTGATTCTTCTTGTTAGGCACCGCTATATAGTCTATGGATTCACTTAATTTTTTTTTAAATTAAATTTATTTATTTGTTTATTTTTTGGCTGCACTGGGTCTTCGTTGCTGCACGCAGGCTTTCTCTAGTTGCAGTGAGCAGAGGCTACTCTTTGTTGCGGTGTGCGGGCTTCTCATTGCGGTGGCTTCTCTTGTTGTGGAGCACGGGCTCTAGGCACACGGACTTCACTAGTTGTGGCACGCGGGTTCAGTAGTAGTGGCTCGTGGACTGTAGATCGCAGGCTCAGTAGTTGTGGCGCATGGGCTTAGTTGCTCCACGGCATGTGGGAATCTTCATGGATCAGGGTTCGAACCTGTGTCCCCTGCATTGGCAGGCAGATTCTTAACCGCTGTGCCACCAGGGAAGCCCCACTTAATTTTTAAAACAAAGACCTGAGGTAGTTACTATTCTTTCCATGTTTTACATAGAAAGTGAGTCTTAGAGAGGTTAGATAACTGTCCAAGATTAAATAGAGACTAACTCTGTGAAGACAAGAACCCAAGCCTACCTGACTCCAGAGCCAGGGAAATCGAAAGCTACTCTAGATATTTCAAGGAGTGAGGGATTTAGTGCAGGTAAGAGACTATAAAGGTGTTAAAAGGGCAGGAAGAGCAAAAGGAGGAAGGCAGTGTTACCAGAGCTCAGGGGGCTGCTGTTCCTCCTGGACTAGAGCACAGGCACCTGCACTCACTGAGCAGGTATTTCCTCCAGCTGCTCATGCTGCAGAAGCTGCTGCTGCTGCCAGAACGTAGCTGAGGTTGCTGGAGCCTGCAGTCATTGGTATTGATAGAATTAATGTTGCTGCTGCTAAGGAAGAGCCATCAGTTGCCACTTCCTGAGCCTCCTTTACAAGAAGAATGACTTCTATCATCTTGATACCTTTTAATTTAGTATATATGCCTCCAATTGTCAGAGCTTAACCAGGACCCAGCTGGCAAGGAAGATTAGCAGTTGTACTTTCAGGCTTCTGGCCCCAGCAGTCAAAGGAGAATGCAGAAGTGTAAGGCTGGGAGTCAACAGAGGTTTAACCAGCACAGCACTTAAATTATCACATCACAGTGCACTTATTAATCAAGGAAAACAGTGGGGTGATGAGACCTGAACTTTGGTGTTACAGCATCAGAGTATTTACAAAGTCCTTAAGGGGGTCATTTATTCTAGTCCAATGCCCCATTTTATACTTGAGAAAGCTAAAGTCCAGAGAGAGAAACTGACCTGATCTAAGCCAAAATGAAATGACTTTTCATGTTACTACAGTTTCATATAATTTAGGAGATTCAAGTGCATTCTGATTCTGAGTTCAAACCAACTGTATAAAGAGACAGAGGCTCAGTTGCAACATATGGTATGGAATATGCACTCGCATTGTGAGGGCTGTAAGATTTTTAGAAGATTTCATTCAATGGTTGCCCATCTTCTCATTGGAATGAAGTGAATGGTTAAGCAGGACCTGGCCCTGTAGAGTGCAGAAAGGAGACTTATCTTCTCCACCAACCCATGTCAGGTGGCGTGACCACTGGAGAGGAGCTGGAAAGAGATGAGAAGAGATGTATGAATCTTGTTTGTCACAGCAGAGTGTGATAGGTGATTGGGAAATCTGTTGGATGAGATTTGGGCTCAAGCTTTCCTTATTGCCAAAAAGGTGGATATAAATTGGTGGTGCCAATAAAAATTAAAATAAAAATATAAAACTAAAAATCCATCATTAGGGGCTTCCCTGGTGGCGCAGTGGTTGAGAGTCCGCCTGCCGATGCAGGGGACGCGGGTTCATGCCCCGGTCCGGGAAGATCCCACATGCCGCGGAGCGGCTGGGCCCGTGAGCCGTGACCGCTGAACCTGCGCGTCCAGAGCCTGTGCTCCGCAACGGAAGAGGCCACAACAGTGAGAGGCCCGCGTACCACAAAAATAAAATAAAATAAAATAAAATCCATCTAAAAAAAAAATCTAACAGCTGTGTACTAAGTGAACAGTAAAAGGAAGAATTGTGGAGGGGAACTGTTTGTTGTGTCATCTTGGGTGTGTACTTTAGATGGAAAACCATGAACTGAAGATGTCTCAGTTCTGGTCACTGTCCTGCAGTGTATCAGTTCTATGACTTTTCGCAAGACTCTCTCTCTCTCTCTCTGTCTCTCTCTGTCTCTCTCTTGGTCTCTGTCTCTGTTCAATTCTGCCATCAACAAAACGAGAGGGTGTTAGTCTACCAGATTTTTAAAAACAAATAGATTTATGTTTATGATTGTCTTAGCCAGTTTACCACTGAGGAAAAGTTATTTTCACACAGTTAACAGCACTTTGGTTCTCTTTCCCTAGTATGTCAGCCCCCTCCAAAAGTCCTGCATGGTAAACACCCCCCAAGCCACAAGAGCAGCTTTTCTTCTGGGCAGGAAGTGTTCTACAGCTGTGAGCCTGGCTATGATCTCAGAGGGGCTGCTTCTCTGCATTGTACGCCCCAGGGAGACTGGAGCCCGTCAGCCCCCAAATGTGCAGGTGCCTATACTGTCATCTTGTTTGTGGATCAGTCTCTTTGTCTCTCACAGGAACATCTCACTCCTGTGTGTGTGTGTGTTTTTTTCCCTAGTGAAATCATGTGCTGACTTCCTGGACCAGTTACCTAATGGACATGTACTCTTTCCACTTAATTTTCAGCTTGGAGCAAAAGTATCCTTCGTTTGTGATGAGGGGTGAGTGTGAGTTTGCCTGGCCTACTGAACACTGAAACTGAGGTTAATTCAAAAAGGGAAGGTTTAGTGTGATTTTTAAAATAGGAAATACTCAGGGATGTTAAATTTGGGGAGTGTATACGGGAAGTTAAGAGTAAGGAACAGGTGGAACTAATAACATAAGATATGAAGGAAAAACTGAAACGTATATTAAATGGCATGCTTAAACACAAATACAACTACTGTTTAAGAGTATACATAGATGACACATTAAGTGAAAAAATCATGTTTTCCAAGCATAAAAGACAAAGAGTAATTTGGAGAGTTCCAGAAAAAGTTTGATATGTGACAAAAATCTTATTAAAAATAAGATCATTTAAGAATTATTTCAGGAAAATTTTTAACCATCAAAAGTGAATTTTGTAATAAGAGAGAAAGTATAAGAATAAGCATTTTTAATCCAATCATATATCACCTGGTTGATAACAGGCCAAGGGCTCTGAAATGGTATTATGTTGGCTGATATTAAAGTTTTAAGTAAGGTCATTCACTTGACCTTACTTCTCTACATGGGAAGTACATCTCTACATGGGAAGTATGAAGCATGGGCAGCAAAGTACCTGATCTCAAAATGTTCCAAAGGCACCAAATAAAATTTAGGAGAATTTTGTACAAGAGTCATTTCCAATCTCCTTTCGTTTTTCCCCCCAGAATATTCACGCTTACTCTTCCGTAGCCCAGCGTGCTGTTGTCAGCCTTCTGCCTAACCATCACAAATATAGAGACAAAAGAACAATCTTTGTTCTCTTTCCAGTTATTCTCTGCTCGTCCAGTCCAAACTGGGAGCTGTTTTACTAGCTGTTCCAGTGCAGTGTCATCACTTGGAGGATGTTTTATTCCAATAATGACTATGAGTAGATTTATCAGCTTTACCGTGGGATGCTCAGTGAGAGACTGATTTCTCTGAGCCTAGGTCTAATTATTTAGAGGAAAAAAAAAAGGGAAGGATAGAACCTTAGGACAAATGGTGGAAGCAAAGTTATAGAGACAAAATCTTACGTAGAAGCATACACATATACCCTCACAAAAAGAGGTAAAGTGGAAAAAATCATAAAACTTGCTCTCCAAGTCCACCTCCTCAATTTGGGATGATTCGTTGTCTAAAAGAGGGAAGGAAGGAAGGAAAGATAGAAAGAAGGTAAAGTATAATAGAGTTCTTTAAATTAAAATTAATTATTAAGAAAAAAATTTTAAAAAAAAAACAATGGACGGATAGAACGCTAGGACAAATGGTGGAAGCAAACCTATACAGACAAAGATCTCACACAGAAGCATACACATACACATTCACAAAAAGGGGAAAAGGGGAAAAATCATAGATCTTGCTCTAGAAGTCCGCCTCCTCAATTTGGGATGATTCGCTGTCTATTCATGTATTCCACAGAGGCAGGGTACATCAAGTTGATTGTGTAGCTTTAATCCAGTGTTTCTGAGGCTGCCGGGAGGGATTTCCCTTTTCCTTCTTTGTTCTCACAGCTCACAGGGGCTCAGCTTTCGATTTGGCCCTGCCTCTGCGTGTAGGTCGCTGGAGGGCGTCTGTTTTTTGCTCAGACAGGACAGGGTTAAAGGAGCCTTTGACTCGTGGGCTCTGGCGCACTCAGGCCGGTGGCAGGGAGGGGCACGGAGTGCGGGGCGGGCCTGCGGCGGCAGAAGTCGGCGTGACATTGCACTAGCCTGAGGCCCGCCGTGTGTTCTCCCTGAGAAGTTGTCCCTGGATCCCGGGAACCTGGCAGTGGCGGGCTGCACAGGCTCCCTGGAAGAGGGGTGTGGATAGTGACCTGTGCTCGCACACAGGCCCCTTGGTGGCGGCAGCAGCAGCCTTAGCGTCTCCCGCCCGTCTCTGGTTTCCGAGCTTTTAGCTGTGGCTTGCACCCGTCTCTGGGGTCTGCGCTTTTGGCCGCGGCTCGCGCCCGTTTCTGGAGTTCCTTTAGGCAGCGCTCTTAAAACCCCTCTCCTC